>NC_135233.1:623679174-623946674 GCF_051348905.1 Ranitomeya variabilis | reverse complement strand
GAGTTAAGTGTTTGTTATTTTATCATTTGCATGTCAGCAGGGGGGCATATAGACCGACGGGGGGCATGTGCCTGCCAGCAGGGGGCATATAGTGTGACCGGGGGGGCATATTCATGATGGGAGGGGGAGAGTGCAGGCACATGTAATATGCACCGCTCCCATCAACCAACTCCGCACGGCTTCAGCACCAAGGTGATGGACAGCAGGGTGCAGTGAATATTACATGAGGCTAATGAGCGGGAGCACCTGACTTTCGGCTGTCTCTGCAGCCCGCAGCCAGCCCACTCCAGCCCCCTGACACCACTCCAGAGCCGCCCCCCTCCTCTACAGCAAAGATTCGGATTGTAAGATGCACCCCCCACTTTCCCCAAAAATTTAGGGGAACAAAAGTGCATCTCAATCTGAAAAATACGAGATACATACACACATTAATAATATATATATATATATATATATATATATATATATATATATATATATATATATATATATATATATATATATACACACACACATATATATACTGTACATATGTTTTCACGAATATTTGAGCCCATGGATCCATTATATGTCCATTTTGCAAGCCGGCAAGCAAGTAAATCTCGCCATACGGATGACACGGATAGTTTTTGGAGGAAGAAAAAAAAAAATAACATCCTCACATTGAATACGGATCACTGTTCAGGAACTTTTCTGTGTGTCTCGGCCGTAAAAAACAGACCGTATTTTTATACGCTAGGTCTGACCCCGGCCTTAGCCCCAAGCTTTACATTTTCACACTGGGAAATGGGCAAAAATGGCACCAAATTGTGTCCCATAATTTCTACTGAACATTGCAATACCCCATATGTGGCTGCACAGTACTGCTTTGCATACGGAGAGACTGGGGAGGGACGGAGCGCTATTTGCCTCCTGGAGCGCATTTTCCTAGACTAGTTTGCGGATTTCATATAAAGAGCTCCTAAGTGGTAGGAGAGCAGAATCCCCCTCAAGTGACCACATTTTGGAAATTATACCCCTTTGGGAATTTATGTAGAGATGTAGTGACGATTTTGACTCCATGGGAGTTTTCCAGAAACAGACAGCAGAGGATGTTGCTGAAGGAAAATTGCAAACTGCTGCTGCAGTGACCAAAATGCTGCAGTGCCCCATACGCTGCAGTGACCAGTATGCTGTAGCACCCCGTACGCTGCAGTGACCAGTATGCTGTAGCGCCCCGAACGCTGCAGTGACCAGTATGCTGTAGCGCCCCGTACGCTGCAGTGACCAGTATGCTGTAGCGCCCCGTACGCTGCAGTGACCAGTATGTTGTAGCGCCCCGTACGCTGCAGTGACCAGTATGCTGTAGCGCCCCGTACGCTGCAGTGACCAGTATGCTGTAGCGCCCCGTACGCTGCAGTGACCAGTATGCTGTAGCGCCCCGTACGCTTCAGTGACCAGTATGCTGTAGCGCCCCGTACGCTGCAGTGACCAGTATGCTGTAGCGCCCCGTACGCTGCAGTGACCAGTATGCTGTAGCGCCCCGTACGCTGCAGTGACCAGTATGCTGTAGCGCCCCGTACGCTGCAGTGACCAGTATGCTGTAGCGCCCCGTACGCTGCAGTGACCAGTATGCTGTAGCGCCCCGTACGCTGCAGTGACCAGTATGCTGTAGCGCCCCGTACGCTGCAGTGACCAGTATGCTGTAGCGCCCCGTACGCTGCAGTGACCAGTATGCTGTAGCGCCCCGTACGCTGCAGTGACCAGTATGCTGTAGCGCCCAGTACGCTGCAGTGACCAGTATACTGTAGTGCCCCGTACGCTGCAGTGACCAGTATGCTGTAGTGCCCCGTATGCTGCAGTGACCAGTATGCTGTAGTGCCCCGTACGCTGCAGTGACCAGTATGCTGTAGTGCCCCGTACGCTGTAGTAACCAGTACATTGTAGTTCCCAGCAGGGCTGTGGAGTCAGTAAACCAAACCACCACTTCTGACTCAACTCAATTTCCCTGACATCCGACTGACTCTACAGCACCAGTCACCACTGGACAAAGTGCAGCACAGATTCTTCTCAACTTAAAGCTGACATCAGGAGCAAAACAGACATTTATAGGACATTTCCCAAACTCTTATGGAAACATTTCCAGCACATCCCGCATGGTACTACTGCACCCATTGTGTTATATATGATAGGAGTCAGAGTTGCTCCATTTTATACCAACTCTGACTCCACAGCCCTCCACAGTACATTATGTTGACCGGTACGCTCCGACATCACGATGGATGAGGTTACAGAGGACAAGCACTCCCAACATTGCTGGATATGTTCAGCATCCTGAAAATAGCAGTACATGGCTTCCCCATCAGCTAACAAAATGACCCAATTATACATAATCCATCAAGCATATCTTACTCCAGCTAAATTAGCAAAAATGGGTCGTTCTCAGACCTCAGAATGCCCAAGGTGTCATGAGTTGGAGGCTGACTTCATACACATGATGTGGAGGTGTCCAGTAATACAGACATTCTGGCAGGAGGTCACCATCTTCTTGTCATCTGTCATAGCAATACCAATTCCCCTGGATCCCTTGGTGTGCCCGTTTGGGGTTGTGGAAGAAGATAATTGGGACCATTATATTAAAATATTTCTCCGAGAGACGCTATTTTTGGCCAAGAAATTAATTCCTCTGAGATGGATAGGTAGTTCACACCCAACACTGAGATCCTGGGTAGAACTTGTCAATTCAGTGATTCCATATGAAAACATGGTCTATCAAAATAGAGGGAGCCCTGGGAAATGCTATGAAATATGGGACTTCTGGAACTTAACACCCGTCACTAACAAGTGCCTAAGAATATTGACGTGGAGGGGGATGTGCCCAAACCACATTTAGAGGTGCGTCGGGCTTTCCAGCAGAAATGTTAATTTTTAGTTCTTGTTATGTAAATAGTTATTGGGTATCGATCTGCAAGTTTCGAGGTCGACGTTATATGCGATCCAGTAAATGTATACTGAGATAACAAGTTAGAATGAGTGGTTAGATGTATGTGACATATAACCACAGTGTAACATTGCTGGACGGTTAATGACAGACATGAGAATGAACACTACTAATTCATACATTGTTGCCTTTCATTTTGTAAACCAGTGTAATAACAAAGAGTAATCCTGTTTATGGACATGGGAAATGTGTTTGTTCTAATGTAGATTTTCAATAAACGAAGTTAAAAAAAAAAAAATATAGCAGTACATGAGGGCCCATTAGTCAGCCCCCCGGACGAGGATCGCTAGAGATTGAGAATAAACTGCCAATATGGATTTTATTGTTGTACGTTCAAAGGCTCAGCCCAGAGACCCTGGAGGACATGATGGGAAACTGGGGAGAATCCTCCACAAACCGGCCGACAATGACAGTGTCCGTAATCTCTCTCTCAGATCGCTGCTCATGGAGGGTAAAGACTAAACAGCGGTCACTAACAAAGTGCTATAGGAAATACAGTGAGGTGGGACAGAATCCTGTATACGCTTGCAGGGTGACTGAGACCACCGCCGGGCAGAGTCCTGAGCACGTCCGCAGAGTGACCAAGGCCACCAACAGGCAGAGTCCTGAGCACGACCGCAGGGAGACCAAGATCACCGCCAGGCAGAGTCCTGAGCATGTCCGCAGGGTGACCAAGACCACCGCCAGGCAGAGTCCTGAGCATGTCCGCAGGGTGACCAAGACCACCGCCAGGCAGAGTCCTGAGCACACCCACAGGGTTACCAGGACCGCCGCCATCCTCACTTGGTGACTTGGTGGATGGCATGAGCGAGATACCCAACGTTCCCTGAAGTGACGCCGGCAACAGAGATGCGGCCATCTTTGGTCATGTAGATGGAGAACTCCTTAGTCAGACGCTCGACCTGCGGGAACAGAATGTGAATAAATACAAGAGTTCACCTGAAGAGACCCTGGACCCCTGTAGTGTTTAACGTGCTGGTCCAGTGAGTGAGTGGAAACGTTCAACATTACTATATTGAAAGCCTGCCAGGGCCAAATACATGGTAACAAACCATCAGCTGCGAGACGTATTAGTGTAGGCAGAAGCCTGAGACTCCTGACAGATGTGCAGCATACCGAAAATCCTTCAGAACTTCAGTGAAAATTCCCTTATTGGCAACTCCCCGACCCCGATGGTCCACGCCTTCTCTCCCAAACCAGTCAGTCCACACCCTCTCCTCTCCCAAACCAGGCAGACCACGATGCCCCACCCTCCCTCCAACCAGGCAGACAACGGCACACCACCCTCCCTATCCGGGCAGACCACGGCGCCCCACTCCTCCAACCACGCAGGCCACAACGGCCCACCCTCCCTAACCCTAGCAGTTCACTCGCCTCCCAACCAACTGTAGCGGTCACAGCGGCCCATAACACTGTACTTCCTTCCTCACCTGCTCGGGGCGTAGGCCGGTGAAGCAGAACATGCCGATCTGGTCACTGATGTGCTTCCAGCTGTGGATGGAGCCCTCCTTCTTCAGGTTGGACACCAGCTGCTCTCTCATACTAATGATCCGATTCGCCATTCCCTTCACCTCCTGCAACCTATGGAGAGACAGTTATCACCCGCCTGGAGAGCGCGGTCTCCTAAGCCCCATGGGGTCCCAATTACCACTCGCTGCGGAGGTCAGGCTGGGTCAGGATGGCCGCCGCTATTCTGGCTCCATTCAGTGGCGGGTTAGAGTACATGGGGCGAATGAGGATCTTCAGCTGAGACTCCACTCTCTTGGCTTCATCAGCGTCACTGCAAACCACGGTGAAAGCCCCGACACGTTCACCTGGAGCAGAAGACATAGCGTCGTGGTCAGCACCACCGGCGCCAAAACGGCCCACTGAGCCACTTCAGCGCTCCTCACCGTACAATCCCATGTTCTTCGCATAAGACTGAGACAGCACAACATTGAGACCTTCCTGGATAAAATGCCGCACTGCCCACGCATCTCTGTCCGTGTCTCCGCTGGCAAAACCTTGGTAAGCCATGTCAAAGAACGGGAAGAGGCGGCGGCTCTGAAATAAAACACGGCGTTTAAGTGTAGGAAGATAACGCCGGCCAGCCGCGCACAGGACACAGATAGCCAGCCGGGAACAGAACAGAGCCAGCCAGCCCAGCCGCGCACGGGACAGAGCCAGCCAGCCCAGCCGCGCACGGGACAGAGCCAGCCAGCCCAGCCGCGCACGGGACAGAGCCAGCCAGCCCAGCCGCGCACGGGACAGAGCCAGCCAGCCCAGCCGCGCACGGGACAGAGCCAGCCAGCCCAGCCGCGCACGGGACAGAGCCAGCCAGCCCAGCCGCGCACGGGACAGAGCCAGCCAGCCCAGCCGCGCACGGGACAGAGCCAGCCAGCCCAGCCGCGCACGGGACAGAGCCAGCCAGCCCAGCCGCGCACGGGACAGAGCCAGCCAGCAGCAGCGCTCACACGACGGAGCCAGCCAGCAGCAGCGCTCACACATGGTTCACTCCAGGAATAAAGCCATACCTTGACCACCGCTGCCAGCTCCTTCCACTGCTCTTTCCGAGGGTCCACGCCGGTGGGGTTGTGGGCGCAGGCATGAAATAGGATGATGCTCTGTTCTGGGATTTTCTAGAATGTTTAACATTAGGATCAGATGAGACTAATAAAGATGGTGGTGCTCACTGCAGAGTCACGGGCCGGGGGTCCATAAAGCAGGGGGAGGGGGGGAAGGACAGGACCATTGGGGGTCTGCACTCACTGATATATCATCCAGAGCGCCGGAGAAATCAAATCCACAGGTGTTGGGGTCATAGTAGCGGTATCCTTTCAGCTCCATCCCGGCGTCACGGAATATTGGGGTGTGATTCCCCCATGATGGTTTGGGGAGATAAACGTCTCGACTGAACTTGTAGAACCTTTGCTGTTAAAAAAAATAAATTGTGAAACGCGAGGAAGGGTTTATCTGTTTATGGCCCGTGTGAACAGGCTCCTATTCCCCGTTTATGACCCGTGTGAACAGGCTCCTATTCCCCGTTTATGGCCTGTGTGAACAGGCTCCTATTCCCGGTTTATGACCCGTGTGAACAGGCTCCTATTCCCCCGTTTATGGCCCGTGTGAACAGGCTCCTATTCCCCGTTTATGGCCCGTATGAACAGGCTCCTATTCTTTATGGCCCGTGTGAACAGGCTCCTTTTCCCCCATTTATGGCCCGTGTGAACAGGCTCCTATTCCCCGTTTATGGCCCGTGTGAACAGGCTCCTATTCCCCGTTTATGGCCCGTGTGAACAGGCTCCTATTCCCCGTTTATGGCCCGTGTAAACAGGCTCCTATTCCCCGTTTATGGCCCGTGTAAACAGGCTCCTATTCCCCGTTTATGGCCCGTGTAAACAGGCTCCTATTCCCCGTTTATGGCCCGTGTAAACAGGCTCCTATTCCCCATTTATGGCCCGTGTAAACAGGCTCCTATCCCACATGCTCAGCTGTTTGTACTGCAGCGATTTCACTGGTTTAGTTCCAGGTCGCGGCCGCCCGCCCGCCCTGTGAGCCGTACATCACACAAATCTCCCGGTCTTGCTTGGCCCTTATTCACACGTCACCATGATGCAGGGTAAGGGGTTAATATTAGAGGATAGGACCATCCTGATTTTGGGGCATCATGACGCTCCTGGGGGGCTTTTACGCTTTTTTCTCCCAAGTCCCCCATCACTTATGTGGCCGTCGCTTTTACTGACAGCGGGTATTTGGTCATTTGGATTCTGTCTTGGGTTTCATAAGTGCCGCCATGTATCAGCAAGGGCCACACAGCTCCCGGCAGGCGAGAGCCTGGAAGGATGACCGGAGGGGTACACCAGCCAACGCAGACATGGCCGCCACCGACCTCTCCACACAGTCGTCCCCCAGGAACATCTATGAGACCGCAGCCGCTGTTGGTCTCATCTGTCACAGGCACCTCTTCCAGTTACAGAAGCAGCTGTCATTACAGTGTGTCAGTCCAGGTGACGACCCTTGCTTGTGTCTGGAGTAACCCCCGAAGCGTGTACCTCAGAGAATGGCCATTTCTATCTGGGGTACAGCAGATTTGTGAGAACATTCATGGAAATTTTTCTTGCAGCGGGGGCTGACAGACCCCAGTACAGCCGATGCACTGACCAATAAAGAAGCCTGCAGTGCCCACACACAACAGACGGGGGCAGCACAGGCACCTGAGAACTACTACTCCAGCCATCCACACTCCGCTCACGGCCTCGGGGAACTCACCAGGAAGTTTGCTCCGACTCGCAGAGACCCGGTACCGGAGATGGTCTGTACGGTGATGTACTGCGAGAAGACAGGAGAGCATGAGCTCACAGCAACAAGCCCTGGCCCCGCCGGACCCCCGCACTCACCCGTCCATTCTGGATGACCTCAGAGCTCTCGCCCAACGCCAGCTGAGCAGACGCACGAGCAAATTCTGCCAGTCCCCCGATGCCGAGGTATTCCTTATCAAGGTGCTTGGCTGCCATCTGAGCCTCTGCCTAAAAAAGAGGCACAAGGAAGAGACAGACGGGGCTGCGGTGGAGAAGCCCCCAAGAGCCGCTGCTCAGACACCAAAGGGCAGAGGGGGCTCCTACAGCTTACAGACCCCGTCACCATGGCAGACGCTGAACATACGCCAATCTACTACAATGATGCCCGCAGTCCATCAATGGAGAGACCTTGCCAGCGTCTCATGGGAGTCCCCGCGGGGTTTCGGGAGCTTTCAGCATCTTATAAAACATCAAGTAAATACTGACATAGAAAGAAAATGGAAATGATCAAAGTAGAAAGAAGAGAACAGCTCCCGACTGAAGGGTCCGGCCTCCTGGTGGGGCGCAGACATCCCCCTCCCCATGTACTGCTCCATAGCCGGGGTCAGCCCAGAGCAGCACCTGTATGGTGGACTCTGCTACATCACATGGGCGGCACCTGTACGGTGGACTCTGCTACATCACGTGGGCGGCACCTGTACGGTGGACCCTGCTACATCACGTGGGCGGCCCAGGGTCAGCCCAGGGCGGCACCTGTACGGTGGACTCTGCTACATCACATAGGCGTGCCGGCACCTGTATGGTGGACTCTGCTACATCACGTGGGCGGCCCAGGGTCAGCCCAAGGCAGCATCTGTACGGTGGACTCTGCTACATCACATGAGCGGCCTCTCTTGCACTCTGTGAAACGCTGTCAAATAGTGACCAGTGGGCCAGCACCAGAGTCCAGTGACCCCAACAGTAAGCCGACACAGTGCAGCCCACCCCCAGGAACAGACATCTCTTTAAATATAGGCAGACTGTACCTATTATAGCCATCAGACCAATCCCGAGGGGCTGCCTGTATACAACGGCCAAGCGCTGCTGGTAACAGGCACGTGGCGACCGAGCGAAAGCCAAAGATCCATCAACATCGACGAACGACAAATGCAAGCTAGTCATGACACCCAGGCGGGAGGCGCGGACTGGAGGGGGGACAGAACGGGGATGGGAGCCGCGGACCGGAGAGGGGACGGAACGGGGATGGGAGCCGCGGACCGGGAGAGGGGACAGGACGGGGATGCGAGCCGCGGACCGGAGAGGGGACGGAACGGGGATGGGAGCCGCGGACCGGAGAGGGGACGGGACGGGGATGGGAGCCGCGGACCGGAGAGGAGACGGGACGGGGATGGGAGCCGCGGACCGGAGAGGGGACGGGACGGGGATGGGAGCCGCGGACCGGAGAAGGGACGGAACGGGGATGGGAGCCGCGGACGAGCATCACTGTGAAGGGCTGCGGCTCACCTTGCGCACACTGCTTAGCACAAAGGGCTTCCCGTTGTCATCACGATACGCCCCAACGCCCAGGTTCATCTTCTTGGCATTTGTATCTCTCTTGAAAGCTTCTGTTACACCAAGGATGGGGTCAGGGGGGCCCATCTCCACATGAGACCACCAGGAGCTAAAAAGACAAGCACAGGATTACAAGCACAGGATTACAAGCCCGCCCTTCCCAAGCAACACACACAGAGCGAGACATCAGACCCATATGAGCCCATTCTCATCACCAAACTATCCCCTGAACGCAGCCGCCCATCTCCGCCCCAAGGAAGAAGCCACTCAGGACTCCAGGACTTCTCTTGTGCTGCACTACTTCTCTGGATTGCGCTACCCTGAACCAGAGGAATTAGCGTGCCATAAAGACATCATGACGGCCCACCCATGAGGTGTCATAATATGGCTCCTGTACGATCACCACCATTAGCCGTCATTCAGCAGGATCCCCCCCACGTGTGCAGGCAGACACTGGTGACGGCTCCGGTCTAAGTGCACCCCACTATTATAAGATGGCTGCAGCGTGGTAAAAAACGACATGTCCCCCATTTCCGCAGGTTGTCAGCTCTTGGGCACAGTGCCGAGCAACATGCTGCCCATAAATAATCATTATTACAGAAGCACATCCTCCTGAAACACTCTGTGCTGCCACTGAGGTGACGTGTGCAGCTGAGTAGGATATTGGGAGCATGAATGTGTGCACCACGGCACGATGATGGCGCCAATGCTGCATACAATCCCATTCCTGGCACGAAACACGCAAGCGACACTCGCATCCGTTACAGTCTCCAGCCGCAGAGCTTCACAGGATACAGAACTGAACAAAACGACATCCAGGGAGCGGCGTCCGGCCAGTAATGGAGACACATGTGGCTCCCTCACTGTGCCGCCACGCGCTCCACACCGCAGTGAAAAAACGAAAAACAGGGAGCGGCATCCGGCCACAAACAGAAACATGTGGTTCCCTCACTATGCCTCCACACGCTCCACACTGCAGTGACAAAATGACATCCAGGGAGCAGCATCCGGCCAGTAATGGGGGACATACGTGGTTCCCTCATTGTGCCGCCACGTGTTCCACACCGCAGTGTCAGGACTACATCCAGGGAGTGGCGTCCAGCCAGTACTACGAGGACACAAGTAGTTCCCCTCACTGTGCGTGAACGCGCTCCACACCACAGTGACAAGATGACATCCGGGGAGCGGCGTCCGGCCAGTAATGGGGACACACGTGGTTCCCTCACTGTGCCGCAACGCGCTCCACACCGCAGTGACAGGACTACATCCGGGAAGAGGCGTCCGGCCAGTAATGGAGACACACGTGGTTCCCTCACTGTGCCGCAACGCGCTCCACACCGCAGTGACAGGACTACATCCGGGAAGCGGCGTCCAGCCAGTAATGGTGACACACGTGGTTCCCTCACTGTGCTGCCACGCGCTCCACACCGCAGTGACAAGATGACATCCGGGGAGCGGTGTCTGGCCAGTAATGGGGACACACGTGGTTCCCTCACTGTGCTGCCACGAGCTGCACACAGCAGTGACATCGGCTGTACAATCCGAAGACTGAAGCCCAGGACGGCCGATGACGGCAAATCTGGACCAGATGCCAGGCGGACATCGCTTAGGTGCTGCCGAACAGCGGGACGTCCCCATTTGTGGAGACTGGAAGGGTTAATAAACCTGTGGGGGCCCCTGGAGACAATTCTTCCTGCAGAGAATCCTGTCCTGTACCATGACACTCCAGGCACAGTGCATTGTTGGGATGATGGACGTTTTGGTCATTTTCTCATTATTGATACGTGTGTATTTGGCGGCTATGACATCAGTGGGGGTGGCGCTTATATTCTGCACAATTTCCTGCCTATCACGTTACAACAGCCCAGCCGAAACGCCTTTTCCTCCAAGATTTCTGGGATTTGGGGGATCTTGACTGAAATGCTGCGGATTCTCACCTCTATGGTAAGTGGACATGCCGGACCAACAGGTAAATTGCGTCTACCGTCTCTGGGCTGTGTGTAGCCCCACGTACAACAGTGAGGGAAATGCTGGGACCCACTGACAGCTGTGGATGCAGCTTCCCCCCGAGCGACAGCTGAAGCCACGGATAATGTCAGGGGCACAGAAGGTGATCTATAAACAGACCCTGGCAGCCGGCCCCCCACGTCACCCACCACAGAGGCTTCACCACCGTCCATTGCTCCTTCATGAATCAGACACTAATGTACCCACAGGTGCAACAACCACAAAAACAATGTAACAGGGTCACCTACCCTGACGAGAATAGGGAGACCCCCCCAAGAGCAGAAATCTGACAGCAAAGGACACAAAGCAACAACCTCCCTGTACTGACAGATACATAACACCTACCTGCAGCCACCACTAGGGGGAGCTCCCTGTATACAGAGATACATGATAAGATCCTGTCTGTAGTCACCACTAGGGGGAGCGCCCTGTATACAGAGATACATGATAAGATTCTGTCTGCAGCCACCACTAGGGGGAGCTCCCTGTATACAGAGATTCATGATAAGATCCTGTCTGCAGTTACCACTAGGGGGAGCTCCCTGTATACAGAGATACATGATAAGATTCTGTCTGCAGTCACCACTAGAGGGAGCTCCCTGTATACAGAGATACATAAGATTCTGTCTACAGTCACCACTAGGGGGAGCTCCCTGTATACAGAGATACATGATAAGATCCGGTCTGCAGCCACCACTAGGGGAAGCTCCCTGTATACAGAGATACATAAGATCCTGTCTGCAGCCACCACTAGGGGGAGCTCCCTGTATACAGAGATACATAAGATCCTGTCTGCAGCCACCACTAGGGGGAGCTCCCTGTATACAGAGATACATGATAAGATCCTGTCTGCAGCCACCATTAGGGGAAGCTCCCTGTATATAGAGATACATAAGATCCTGTCTGCAGCCACCACTAGGAGCTCCCCCTAGTGGTGGATATTATCATGTATCTCTATATACAGGGAGCTCCCCCTAGTGGTGGCAGCAGACAGGATCTTATCATGTATCTCTGTATACAGGGAGCTCCCCCTAGTGGTGACTGCAGACAGGATCTTATCATGTATCTCTGTATACAGGGAGCTCCCCCTAGTGGTGGCAGCAGACAGGATCTTATCATGTATCTCTATATACAGGGAGCTCCCCCTAGTGGTGACTGCAGACAGGATCTTATCATGTATCTCTGTATACAGGGAGCTCCCCCTAGTGGTGACTGCAGACAGGATCTTATCATGTATCTCTGTATACAGGGAGCTCCCCCTAGTGGTGACTGCAGGCAGGATCTTATCATGTATCTCTGTATACAGGGAGCTCCCCCTAGTGGTGGCAGCCGGCCCCCTTCTCCGCCCAGCTCTTTGAACCTGACATCTCCTGACTGCATAAGGACGTTTAACCCCTTAATAAGTGGTCGGCAGAAGCCACAAGTGGGGAGGGGGGTTGGACGCCATGGCTGAGCGGCAGATCTGAGGTCATACAGCAGATCCCCAGCAGATGGCGATATCTGTGATTGGACCCTAAAACCTCATCGCGACCTTCACGCGCCCTCTTCACCAGGGCCCGACGCTAGACAGGGCAGCAGCTCCAGGACATCCCTGAGACCAGGGGCCCGAGCTGTGGCCCTCACCCGGCACTGCAGGGGTTACACAGCACCTAGAACACGAGAGTGCGGGAGGCTGCACAGAATGAGAGTGCAAGCTCCAGGGACAAGACCCACAATGACACCAACAGCAATGATGTGACCACAGTCCTCACACAGCAGGGTCAGACCCAAGACACACAAAGCACCGGAGCTTCAGCTCTCGGGCAGCTGCCAGTGCAGCACAGCGGCCCTCACCTGGCTCTGGTCTGCAGGACCCCCACACAGGGCTGGAAGCGAAAAGCCCCGGACAAAACGCCGGACGTCAGGAGAGACATGATGCCGGCAGGAGAGAGAAGGACGACTCAGACTGACAGCGGCCGAGAAGTGCGAGGAGACGCCACGGGGCGGACACAGCGCCGCCTGCCGGAGAGGAGGGAGCGGAGCGACACCGCCATCTGCTGAACAGGAGGGAGAAGGACACCTGACACAACGGGGAGGCCACAGCGCCACCTGCCGGAGAGGAGGGAGAGAATGGACCGTCACCGCCATCTGCTGGACAGAGGGAGAAGGACACGTGACACAACGGGGAGGCCACAGCGCCACCTGCGGGAGAGGAGGGAGAGCGGAGCGACACCGCCATCTGCTGGACAGAGGGAGAAGGACGTGTGACACAACGGCGAGGACCCAGCGCCACCTGCCGGAGAGGAGGGAAAATGGAGCAACACTGCCACCTGCTGTACAGAGGGAGAAGGACACGTGACAGAACGGCGGGGACACAGCGCCACCTGCCGGAGAGGAGGAAGAGAGCGGAGCGACACCGCCATCTGCTGTACAGAGGGAGAAGGACACGTGACACAACGGGGAGGCCACAGCGCCACCTGCCAGAGAGGAGGGAGAGAATGGAGCGACACCGCCATCTGTTGGACAGAGGGAGAAGGACACGTGACACAACGGGGAGGCCACAGCGCCACCTGCGGGAGAGGAGGGAGAGTGGAGCGACACCGCCATCTGCTGGACAGAGGGAGAAGGACACGTGACACAAAGGCGAGGACCCAGCGCCACCTGCCGGAGAGGAGGGAGAATGGAGCAACACTGCCACCTGCTGTACAGAGGGAGAAGGACACGTGACAGAACGGCGAGGACACAGCGCCACCTGCCGGAGAGGAGGGAGAGAGAATGGAGCAACACTGCCACCTGCCGGACAGAGGGAGAATGACACGGGACACAAGCGGGGACATCAGTGTCATAGATAGGCTACGTTCACATTTGCGTTGTACGACGCAGCGTCGGCGACGCAACACACAACGCAAACAAAAACGCACGCTAAAACGCTGCGTTTTGCGACGCATGCGTCCTTTTTGGACGAAAGTTGGACGCAAAAAAAATGCAACTTGCTGCGTCCTGTGCGCCCTGACGCGTGCGCCGCAAAAAACGCATGTGTCAAAAAACGCATCACAACGCATGTCCATGCGCCCCCATGTTAAATATAGGGGCGCATGACGCATGCGGCGACGCAGCGGCGCCCGACGCTGCGTCGCACAACGCTAATGTGAACGTAGCCTTAGAGCAGCTCTGGAGGTGACTAGAGGATAAGACTGAATATAACTGCTGGTCAGTAGGGTTATGCAGTCAGTGTGATTATGTAGTGGTGGGTTCTCCTATGGATTGTTTGTGGTGGTCCCGTCTTCCCTTTGTATCCTGGAGTGGTGGTCTGCCGTCCCCCCCCTTTGTATCCTGGAGTGGTGGTCTGCCGTCCCCCCCCTTTGTATCCTGGAGTGGTGGTCTGCCGTCCCCCTTTGTATCATGGAGTGGTGGTCCGTCTTCCTCCCTTTGTAGCATGGAGTGGTGGTCTGCCGCCCCCCCCCCTTGTATCGTGGAGTGGTGGTCTGCCACCCCCACCCTTGTATTGTGGAGTAGTGGTCTGCCGCCCCCCCTTTGTATCATGGTGTGGTAGTCTGCCGTCCCCCTTTGTATCATGGAGTGGTGGGCAGCCGTCCCCCCTTGTATTGTGGAGTGGTGGGCAGCCGTCCCCCCTTTGTATCGTGGAGTGGTGGTCTGCCGTCCCCCCCTTGTATCGTGGAGTGGTAGTCCGCCGTCCCCCCCTTGTATCGTGGAGTGGTGGTCCGTCATCCTCCCTTTGTAGCGTGGAGTGGTGGTCTGCCATCCCCCTCTTTTATCGTGGAGTGGTGGGCTGCAGTCCCCCCCTTGTATCGTGGAGTGGTGGTCTGCCGTCCCCCCTTGTATTGTGGAGTGGTGGTCCGTCATCCTCCCTTTGTATCGTGGAGTGGTGGTCCATCATCCTCCCTTTGTAGCGTGGAGTGGTGGTCTGCCATCCCCCTCTTGTATCGTGGAGTGGTGGGCTGCAGTCCCCATCTTGTATCGTGGAGTGGTGGTCTGCCGTCCCCCCCTTGTATCGTGGAGTGGTGGTCTGCCGCCCCCCTTTGTATCGTGGTGTGGTGGTCCACCGCCCCCCCCCCCCCCCCATATTAATGACGACTCCGCACTCAGAATTTCTCATTTTCTTTATTTAGTAAATCAGGAGAAGAAGCAAAAACCAAGAAAGAGACAAGAATCCGGGATCATCTGCGGAAATAAATCACGGGGGTCGCACCTGGCCGCAGGATGGGGGGCATGTGAGAGCGGGGAAACTGCTGGAGAGAAGGGTCAGTGCCGGGATCAGGACTGGGGGTCTCTTGGTGCCGCCAGCAGTCTCTCCGATGGGGGGCCGTGCGGTGATGTCAGCGGGGGCCGCAGTTACTTCATGGAGGGCGACTCGCTGCACAGCACAATCTCCAGCTCCTTGCGGTACAGACGGCCGGCATCACACAGCGACATGATGCTCTGCCGATAGCCGGGGAGACCCTGAATATTCATCTCCTGCAAGACAGGGACCCCCATCATCAGCACACAGGGACCCCATCATCAGCACACAGCGACCCCCATCATCATCACACAGGGACCCCCATCATCAGCACACAGCGACCCCCATCATCAGCACACACCAACCCCCATCATCACCACACAGGGACCCCCATCATCAGCACACAGCGACCCCATCATCATCACACAGGGACCCCATCATCAGCACACAGGGACCCCCATCATCAGCACACAGCGAACCCCATCATCATCACACAGGGACCCCCATCATCAGCACACAGCGACCCCCATCATCAGCACACAGCGACCCCATCATCAGCACACAGGGACCCCCATCATCATCACACAGGGACCCCCATCATCAGCACACAGCGACCCCCATCATCAGCACACAGCGACCCCATCATCATCACACAGGGACCCCATCATCAGCACACAGGGACCCGCATCATCAGCACACAGCGACCCCCATCATCAGCACACAGGGACCCCCATCATCAGCACACAGGGACCCCCATCATCCCCGCACAGCGACCCCCATCATCCCCGCACAGCGACCCCCATCATCCCCCGCACAGCGACACCCATCATCCCCGCACAGCGACCCCCATCATCCCCCGCACAGCGACCCCCATCATCCCCCGCACAGCGACCCTCATCATCCCCGCACAGAGATCCCCATAATCCCCGCACAGCGACCCCCATCTTCCCCTGCACAGAGACCCCCCATCATCCCCCGCACAGCGACCCCCATCATCCCCGCACAGCAACCCCCATCATCCTCCGCACAGCGACCATCATCCCCGCACAGCGACCCCATCATCCTCCGCACAGCGACCCCCATCATCCCCGCACATCGACCCTCATCATCCCCGCACAGCGACCCTCATCATCCTCCACACAGCGACCCCCATCATCCTCCACACAGCGACCCCCATCATCCTCCACACAGCAACCCCCATCATCCTCCGCACAGCGACCCCATCATCTCCGCACAGCGACCCCATCATCCTCCGCACAGCGACCCCCATCATCCCCCGCACAGCGACCCCCATCATCCCCGCACAGCGACCCCCATCATCCGCAGATCATCATCTCTCCGCTTAGTAACTCACCTTTTTGTTCTTTTCAAAAAAATCCTTCAGTAATGCGTCCAGCTCGTGCTCATCTATGTACCCGCTCCCATCCTGCAATAAGAGCCGGATGTCAGACATGGCCTCTTACCCCCTGCTCTGTTGGCACCGCCCCCTCTGCCCTGCCTTCATGGGCCCTCCCCCTTTGCCCTGATGGCCCCGCCTCCCCCACCCCTGCCCTGATGGCCCCACCTCCTCCACCCCTGCCCTGATGGCCCCGCTTCCTCCCCCACCCCTGCCCTGAAGGCCCCACCTCCTCCACCCCTGCCCTGATGGCCTGCCTCCTCCTCCACCCCTGCCCTGATGGCCTGCCTCCTCCTCCACCCCTGCCCTGATGGCCCGCCTCCTCCTCCACCCCTGCCATGATGGCCCAGCTTCCCCCACCCCTGCCCTGCTGTCCCCGCCACCTCTGCCCTTCTAACCCCGCCCACTCTGCTCCACTGGCCATGTCCTCACCTTGTCGTAGAAGCTGAATATGGCGTTGAATTCCTGGCCGCTCAGCTTCATTCCCTGAGAGACGACAGGACAAGAGTTCAGTGCAATTGACCTCCCGGTAGACCGCCCCCCACAATTAAGGGAGACCCCTCCCGGGAAGAGTCACAATTTCCAGACCATGCAGACGGTACAGCCTCGAAACACACAGAGAGCTGTAGGCACTGCTCTCTACTGCCTCCAGCTGTTGTCATGGCATATGTCGCCAGGCCCCCCATAGCTGTGACCCCTGGGACATGAGGGATCTTCCATACCTGAAATTTCAGTAGGAAATTCTCCTGCACAGGAAGCAGCCTGTAATACAGGAGATTATGGTCAGTGCACAGAAACCTCCTTATCAGCACTGTCACTTTAAAAGGGGAGGAGCAGGAGACGGATCCTCCCACATCCTACCACCAATGTGGGCAGCTCTGTAGGGGGTGCTCACAACTACGAGCGTGTGATCCCGGCCTCCCGTTACCTGGACATCTCCGACAGGCAGAGCTTCCCGTCCCCGTTCAGATCAAACATGCGGAGCTGCAAAACATGACATTAGAGTGTGAGCCGTGTGACTCCAGGGACGAGCACCGGCCACCAACCGCAGCCTGCAGATTTACCAAGCGTCTGCCAGACGGTGGGCTGCACAATGTGCACATGGATCACCCCGCATCCACTCTGTACACTCCCTGCACTCCATAATAGAGGGGTGTACACACTACAGTTGGGGTGTACACAGTACAGTTGGGGTCTCCTCACTATGTCGGGATGTACTCGCAATGATACTGTACTCGCTGTGATCGGGGTGTACTCACTATGGTCCGGGTATACTCACTATAGTTAGGATGTACTCACTATGGCCGAGGTGTACTCACTATAGTTTGGGTGTACTCACTATGGTCGGGGAGTACTCACTATGGTCGGGGTGTGCTCACTATAGTTTGGGTGTACTCCTTATGGTCGGGGTATACTCACTATGGCAGAGGTGTACTCACTATAGTTTGGGTGTACTCACTATGGCCGAGGTGTACTCACTATAGTTTGGGTGTACTCACTATGGTCGGGGTATACTCACTATAGTTTTGGTGTACTCACTATAGTTTGGGTGTACTCACTATGGTCGGGGTATACTATAGTTTGGGTTGTACTCACTCTGGTCGGGGTGTGCTCACTATAGCTTGAGCGTACTCATGGTCAGGGTGTGCTCAATATAGTTTGAGTGTACTCATTATGGTCAGGGTGTGCTCACTATAGTTCGGGTTGTACTCACTATAGTTTGGGTGTACTCATCATGGTCGGGGTATACTCATTATAGTTTGGGTGTACTCATCATGGTCGGGGTATACTCACTATAGTTAATAATAATAATAATAATTTTTATATAGTGCCAACATATTCCGCAGCACTTTACAATTAAGCGGGGACATGTACAGACAATAAATTCAATAATAGTTAAGACAATTTAAACAGTGACATTAGGGGTGAAGTCCCTGCTCGCAAGCTTACAATCTACAAGGAAATGGGGGGACACAATAGGTGAAAAGTGCTTGTTATTTCAGGTCTGGCAATTATAATAAATAGGGATTTTCATATAAAGCTGCATGATCCGGTCATCAGCCCGTGTGTTTACGTGCAATAGTCAAGTATCAAGTGCAGTTATCGTGTGTATGGAGGGTGTGGAGACAGAAGAATAGTAGGGGGCAGATTCAGAATAATATTTGGAAGGAGGGAACAGGGCAAAGTTAGTTTACTGAGTAGTTGATGTGGTAGGCTTGTTTGAAGAGATGGGTTTTTAAAGCGCGCTTGAATAGGTCGGGGCTAGGTATCAGCCTGATCGTCTGGGGAAGTGCATTCCAGAGAGCCGGCGCAGCACAAGAGAAGTCTTGGAGACGGAGGTGCGAGGTTTGGATTACAGGGGATGTTAGTCTTAGGTCGTTTGTAGAACGGAGGGCACGTGTAGGGCGATAGACAGAGATGAGAGAGGTGATATAAGGCGGTGCAGAACTGTGGAGAGCTTTGTGGGTGAGAGTGATGAGTTTATACTGGACCCTGTAGCGAATGGGTTGCCAGTGTAATGACTGGCACAAGATGGAGGCATCGGTGAAGCGGCTGGACAGAAATATGACTCTGGCTGCAGCATTCAAGATGGATTGGAGACGAGAAAGTTTGGTAAGAGGGAGACCGATCAGAAGAGAGTTGCAGTAGTCCAGACGGGAGTAAATAAGAGCGACAGTAAGAGTCTTAGCAGTTTCAACGGTGAGAAAAGGTCGGATTCTGGAGATGTTTTTAAGATGCAGGTGACAGGAGCGAGTGAGTGATCGGATATAGGGAGTAAAGGAAAGTTTGGTGTCGAATATGACCCCAAGACAGCGGGCATGCTGCTTGGGAGTTATGGTTGAACCCTCCAGGGTAATTTCGATGTTGGGTAGAGTGAGGTTAGTAGAAGGGAGAAACACAAGAAGTTCCGTTTTGGAGAGATTTAGTTTCAGGTAGAGGGAGGACATGATTTTAGAGACAGCAGACAGACAATCCTTGGTATTTTGAATTAGGGTAGGGGTGATGACAGAGGAAGAAGTGTATAATTGGGTGTCATCAGCATACAGATGATACTGGAACCCAAATCTGCTGATTGTTTGTCCAATAGGGGCCGTGTAAAGAGAGAAGAGGAGGGGGCCTAGGACTGAGCCTTGCGGAACCCCAATAGTAAGGGGACGAGGAGAGGAAGAGGAGCCGGCAAAAGATACACTGAAGGAGCAGTCAGAGAGGTAGGAGGAGAACCAGGAGAGGGCTGTGTCCTTGAGGCCTATAGAGCAGAGCATAGTGAGAAGGAGCTGGTGATCCACAGTGTCAAATGCAGCAGAGAGATCCAGGAGAATCAGCAGAGAGCAATGACCTTTGGATTTAGCTGTTATTAGATCATTAGAGACTTTAGTGAGGGCAGTTTCAGTGGCGTGTAAAGAGCGGAAACCAGATTATAAGGGGTCAAGAAGAGAGTTATCCGAGAGATAGCGGATTAGACGGGAGTGGACCAAGCGTTCAAGGAGTTTAGAGATGAAGGAAAGGTTAGAGACAGGTCTGTAGTTAGCAGTGCAGTTCTGGTCCAGGAAAGTCTTTTTAAGTAAAGGGGTTATGATGGCATGTTTAAATGAGGAGGGAAAGATACCTGAAGAAAGAGAGAGGTTAAATATTTTAGTCAGGTGAGTGGTGACCACTGGTGAGAGAGACTGCAGGATATGGGAAGGAATGGGGTCACTGTTGCAGGTTGTGGCGCAGGAGCTTGGAAACTTCTTCTGAAACAGGCTCAAAGATGTCTAGTGAGTTTGAGGTGCGGCAGGGAAGGGGATCCAGGCACTGAGGAGATTGCGCTGAGATATTCTGATGGATGTGGTTGATTTTTTCTAAGAAATAAGTGGCCAGATCCTCACCGCTGAGGTTGGTGATGGGGGCCTGTACTTTAGGTTTCAGGAGGGAGTTTAAGGTTTCAAAAAGTCGTTTTGGGTTGTTGGATAGTGAGGTGATGAGGGTGGTGAAGTAGGATTGTTTGGCCAGTTAAAGGGCAGAGTTATAGGTTTTGAGCATGAACTTATAGTGGATGAAGTCTTCTGCTAAGAGAGATTTTCTCCACTGCCGCTCTGCACACCTTGAGCAACGCTAAAGAAAGCGTGTTTGCATAGTGTGCCAGGGCTGCCATTGTCTGTGTCGGGTCTTTTTGCGTGTAGAAGGTGCTGCTTCATCTAGGGCATTCTTCAGTGTATTATTGAAGTGTGATAATGCTAAGTCTAGACAGGAGAGGGAAGAGATGGGGGCTAGAGATGTGTGGAGATTGTCCACAAGCTGCTGGGTATTAATGGTACGTGTATTCCGATAAGTGTGGTAAGTGGGGGTGTCCCGGGTGAGGAGACAATTCTTGACAGAGAAGGAAAGAAGGTTGTGGTCCGAGAGCGAGAGAGGGGAGTTAGTAAAGTTGTGCAGCGAGCCGGGATGGGAGAGTCCAGAGTATTCCCGTCCTCGTGCGTAGGAGAATTAGTAAACTGTGAGAGGCCGAATGAAGAAGTTAGAGAAAGAAGATGAGAGGCAGATTGGGAGAGGGGATCATTGATGGGGATGTTAAAGTCTCCCATGATGAGGGTGGGGATGTCACAGGATAGAAAGTGAGTAACCCAGGTGGCAAAGTGGTCTAGAAACTGGTGGGAGGAGCCTGGAGGGCGATAAACAACCGCCACTCGCAAGGAGAAGGGTTATAGAGTCTGACGGCGTGGACTTCAAAGGAAGGAAATGTGAGTGAGGGAACCGGGGGGGGATGACCTGGAAAGCACATTGTAATGAAAGGAGCAAACCAACACCTCCACCCTATCTGTTCTTAGGTCTGGTGGTATGTGAAAATTTCAGCCCACCAAACGAGAGTGCGGCAGCAGCGGTGGTGTCTGAGTGCTGGATCCAGGTTTCTGTAATAGCCAGAAGGTTAAGGGAAATAGAGAGGAAAAGATTATGAATGCAAGTTAGTTTGTTACACACAGACCGTGCATTCCAGAGAGCACAGTGGAAAGCGATAGGAGAAGGCATGCACTGAACGTTAATAAGATTAGCAGGGTTTCTATATGCAGCTGGAGGAGAGTAATGTATGCTGGTAGAGGGAGGTCCAGGGTTTGGGGAGATGTCACCTGCAACTAGTAGAAGGAGAAAAAACAGAAAGAGCAGGTGGTGGGATGATTTGTATGAACGTTTTGAGTGCTGCATGGCGGTAGTGGCTGGTTTGGAGTGGGTAAGAAATGTCAGTAGAGCCTTAGAGTTATACAGTACATGGGAGAGGGGAGAAGGGAGGGGTCGATATAGAGAGAGTGCCCATAATGTGTTAAAGGGCGGGCGAGTTGTGAGAAAGCAGAAATTAAAACAAATAAGAAGCAGATTGATATGATCAATGCATAATGTAGTATGACTGACCAAGAAGCATGAATGTTTGAAAAACTTATGCACCTTACCTGTCTCCTGCCCTGTGCAACTGCCATTTTCTAACTGCCAAGCACTTAAAATCTGTTGCACACGAGAACCCGCACGCGTCCTATCCCAGCCAGACTAAATATATATGAAATGGAGTGACTGCTAGCATCAGGAACCAAATGGTCACAATCAGCAATCAACCAATTAGCATAAGGCCAGAGCAGGCATTACTATGGAGGGTAAACAACCAATGCTGAACAAGGCCATAAAGCAGTGGGAGAAAAGGAAAAAAAATAGCTTTGAAAACTTTCAATCAGAAACCAAATACAGGAAAAAAAAGAAAAACACAGGAGTGATGGATAAAATACCATGTGCAAAGCTTGCGAAATATGGTTCAGTTCACACTTGCAGTCAGCACACAAATGGATGGATGGATAAAAAACCATGTGCAAAGCTTGGGTGTACTCACTATAGTTTGGGTGTATTCATCATTGTCAGGGTATACTCACTATAGTTTGGGTGTACTCATCATGGTCAGGGTATACTCACTATAGTTTGGGTGTACTCATCATGGTCAGGGTATACTCACTATAGTTTGGATGTACTCATCATGGTCAGGGTATACTCACTATAGTTTGGGTCTACTCACTATAGTTTGGGTGTATTCATCATGGTCTGCGTATACTCACTATAGTTTGGGTGAACTCACTATAGTTTGGCTGTATTCATCATGGTCGGGGTATACTCACTATAGTTTGGGTGTATTCATCATGGTCGGCGTATACTCACTATAGTTTGGGTGTACTCATCATGGTCGGGGTATACTCACTATAGTTTGGGTGTATTCATCATGGTCGGGGTATACTCACTATAGTTTGGGAGTACTCATCATGGTCGTGGTATACTCACTATAGTTTGGGTGCACTCATCATGATCGGGGTATACTCACTATAGTTTGGGTGTACTCACTATAGTTTGGGTGTATTCATCATTGTCGGGGTGTACTCACTATAGTTTGGGTGTACGCACTATAGTTTGGGTGAACTCACTATAGTTTGGGTGTATTCATCATGGTCGGGGTATACTCACTATAGTTTGGGTGTATTCATCATGGTCGGGGTATACTCACTATAGTTTGGGTGTATTCATCATGGTCGGGGTATACTCACTATAGTTTGGGTGTACTCATCATGGTCGTGATATACTCACTATAGTTTTGGGTGCACTCATCATGGTCGGAGTATACTCGCTATAGTTTGGCTGTATTCATCATGGTCGGGGTATACTCACTATAGTTTGGGTGTATTCATCATGGTCGGCGTATACTCACTATAGTTTGGGTGTACTCATCATGGTCGGGGTATACTCACTATAGTTTGGGTGTATTCATCATGGTCGGGGTATACTCACTATAGTTTGGGAGTACTCATCATGGTCGTGGTATACTCACTATAGTTTGGGTGCACTCATCATGATCGGGGTATACTCACTATAGTTTGGGTGTACTCACTATAGTTTGGGTGTATTCATCATTGTCGGGGTATACTCACTATAGTTTGGGTGTACGCACTATAGTTTGGGTGAACTCACTATAGTTTGGGTGTATTCATCATGGTCGGGGTATACTCACTATAGTTTGGGTGTATTCATCATGGTCGGGGTATACTCACTATAGTTTGGGTGTATTCATCATGGTCGGGGTATACTCACTATAGTTTGGGTGTACTCATCATGGTCGTGATATACTCACTATAGTTTTGGGTGCACTCATCATGGTCGGAGTATACTCGCTATAGTTTGGGTGTATTCATCATGGTCGGGGTATACTAGCTATAGTTTGGGTGTACTCATCATGGTCGTGGTATACTCACTATAGTTTGGGTGAACTCATCATGGTCGTGGTATACTCACTATAGTTTGGGTGTACCCATCATGGTCGTGGTATACTCACTATAGTTTGGGTGTACTCATGGAGTTTCTTTTCATCGAAGGGTCGATTTGCCTTCTTCAGCAGATCAGACAGGAATCCCTGAAGGAGTCATAGAACATTATCAGCAGAAAAGCCTCCATGCTCGTCTGCAGCGCCCCCTCACCATGAATGACCATGAATGGTGGCTGTGCGCCCATTCTCCATGAACAGTGGAGGCGGTGCATGCGCAGATTGAGATCTGTCAGAGGTATTCTGATTGACCCCTGTGGACCGATGATGCCAATAACTGATAACCTGATAACCTGAGAGTCTCCCCAGGAGCATACAGGTGGTCTCAGGAGAAATACTGTTGGCGCTCCCTCTATGTTAGGGGTCAGTGTCTTACACATCCGCCATGACCGTGTCCGGACCCCAATCATCTGCACACATGGTCTCCAGACATCTCTGATCTGTGCTGGCGTGGGGTGCACAATGTCTCACATCTGGTGGTCATCTCCAGTTTTGGGAGCCTATTAGAAGGGAGTCCTCAAGGCCATTCAGGAGAGGACAGGGTTAACAATCCCATGAGTCCAAAAAAAGAAAAAAAGGTGGCACTCAGCGTCCGGTAAAACAGTCCTTTATTTAACCTATAACATGGGTACAGCAGTTTTGCTGGGAGCAGTGACTTGTGGTTCTACACTCAGGTGTGGAAGGTATTCCCTATAATCGGGGACCTCGTCATTTCCTGCCAGCACAGGACCCGCGGAGGCGCTGTCAGCGCGAACAGCCGCCGTCCACAGAAGGTTTCCGCTGCTCTCCCGCTGTACCAACGTTATGGGTTAAATAGAGGACTATGTTACCGGATAGTGAGCGCCACCTTTTTTTCTTTTTTTTTCGACTATATTAGATTTATCTTTTTGGGGTGCACCCAGATTCCTGCAGTTGTCCGGCGTTCAGCTCATACACAGCTACATTTTCAGTCACAGCGTACACTCCTCATCACTAACAATCCCATCAACCTGCCCTGTTATAGAGTATCTCACAAAAGTGAGTACACCCGAGATTTATGTAAATATCATATTGTCTCTATTCCTGGGACAACACTGAAGATCTGGTGGATATAATGCACAGTGGTCGTGTACGGCTCGTGTGGAAATAACTCAACACAGCCATCAATGTGTGATCCACTGGCAACAAAAGTGAGTACACCCCACAGTGAAAACTGCCAAATTGTGCCCAAAGTGTGAATATTTTGTGTGGCCACCATTATTTTCTGCCGTCCCTTTCTTGGGCATGGAGGTCACTAAAGCGTCACCGGTGGACCCTGAAATCCTCTTCCCTCCTCCATGACAACATCTCGGAGCCGGTGGATGGTAGTGACCTTACACTCCGCTACCTACCGGTTGAGGAGGCCCCACAGATGCTCCATAGGGCATAGGTCTGGAGACATGCTCGGCCAGTCCAGCACCTTTACCCTCAGTTTCTTTACAAGGCAGTGGTGGTCTTGGAGGGGTTTGGGGTCATTATCATGGCGTCCTGTTTTGAGAGGGAAGGGATCGTGATCTGCTTCAGGATGTCACAGTACATGTTGGCATCATGGTTTCCTCAGTGACCTGTAGCCACCCACTGCTGACCGCACTCATGCCGCCCCAATCCACTCCACCACCATGCCTGACTGTAGGCAGGACACACTGGTCTTTGTGCTCCTCACCTGGTACCGGCACATGCGCCTGACACCATTATCAGGAAATATGATGTAACTTCTTATCAGACACAAGCTGCAGTTTTGATTCCCCCTCACAACCCGTCCTTCTCTCTCTCTCTGCCTGCGTATGTAATCCTATACTCTTTCCCCCCTCCCTCAGGAATGTGTGTGTGATCCTATACTCCTTCCCTCCCTCCCTTCCTCAGGAATGTGTGTGTGTGATCCTATACTCCTTCCCCCCTCCCTCAGGAATGTGTGTGTGTGATCCTATACTCCTTCCCCCCCTCCCTCAGGAATGTGTGTGTGATCCTATACTCCTTCCCCCCTCCCTCATGAATGTGTGTGTGTGTGTGATCCCATACTCCTTCCCCCCTCCCTCAGGAATATATGTGTGTGTGTGATCCTATACTCCTTCCCCCCCTCCCTCAGGAATGTGTGTGTGATCCTATACTCCTTCCCTCCTCCCTCAGGAATGTGTGTGTGTGTGAGTGTAATCCTATACTCCTTACCCCTCCCTCAGGAATGTGTGTGTGTAATCCTATACTCCTTCCCCCCTCCCTCAGGAATGTGTGTGTGTGATTCCCTCACTCCCTTCCTCCTGCTTGCAGCTGGGGAAACTGAAAGTAAAAAGTTCTGAAACACGTGTTTCCTTTGTCCTAGTACAGGGTTCATTTAGGATCAAAATATAACGGCGCCGAAGAGCCATACAAACACGAAACTTACCCTTTTGATTGGGCACAGGCAGAACCATACTCCAGTGAATTTTCTAAGCTCAGGAACCAGCAAAATTCAAGTAGTGGATTACTGCTTAACCGAGGCACATAGCCAAATCGAGTTTAGATTTGAACGAATGCCCATTTCATGGTGAGAAAAATTATAATTTTGTCAACCTTCTACGGGCTTATCCCCAGGAGATATGGTTAATAGCAGGATTTCATAACTTTCAAAAAGGGGAGTATTCAGCCACCCAATGAGGTCAGCACAGGGGGGAGTGCCTTGGTTTTGGGCACAGGTATAAAACTCAGAGGTGGGACGAGAGGGCAGTCTATGCCCAGAGTAGTGAAATATGTATAGATATATTGTGTGACTAGCAGTAGTTTAACATCTGTCCTGAGATTGCAGGTCTCACAGGGGGTCACAACATATGTATCTTGGGAAGGCAGTCTACTGTCTCCAAGCGTTTCACACTTTCTAGCTCTTTGAAGAGAGATGTCAATTACACTCTGACAGTATCTATCTGTGAGAAACTTTTACACAGGGAATCTGTTATGGTTCTCAATGGCAAGAGAACATAGCCCAGCAAACATAAGAACTAGCTCTTGGAAGGATGGAAACTAAACTGACCATGAACTAAACCTGCCGCACAACTAACAGTAGCCGGGTAGCGTAGCCTGCGTTTTATCCCTAGACGCCCAGCGCCGGCCGGAGGACTAACTAATCCTGGCAGAGGAAAATATAGTCCTGGCTCACCTCTAGAGAAATTTCCCCGAAAGGCAGACAGAGGCCCCCACAAATATTGGCGGTGATTTTAGATGAAATGACAAACGTAGTATGAAAATAGGTTTAGCAAAATTGAGGTCCGCTTACTAGATAGCAGGAAGACAGAAAGGGCACTTTCATGGTCAGCTGAAAACACTATCAAAATACCATCCTGAAATTACTTTAAGACTCTAGTATTAACTCATAACATCAGAGTGGCAATTTCAGATCACAAGAGCTTTCCAGACACAGAAACGAAACTACAGCTGTGAACTGGAACAAAATGCAAAAACAAACAAGGACAAAAGTCCAACTTAGCTGGGAGTTGTCTAGCAGCAGGAACATGCACAGAAAGGCTTCTGATTACAATGTTGACCGGCATGGAAGTGACAGAGGAGCAAGGCTAAATAGCGACTCCCACATCCTGATGGAAACAGGTGAACAGAGAGGATGATGCACACCAGTAATTCCACCAGTGGCCACCGGGGGAGCCCAAAATCCAATTTCACAACAGTACCCCCCCCTCAAGGAGGGGGCACCGAACCCTCACCAGAACCACCAGGGCGATCAGGATGAGCCCTATGAAAGGCACGGACCAAATCGGAGGCATGAACATCAGAGGCAGTTACCCAAGAATTATCCTCCTGACCGTATCCCTTCCATTTGACCAGATACTGGAGTTTCCGTCTGGAAACACGGGAGTCCAAGATTTTTTCCACAACGTACTCCAACTCGCCCTCAACCAACACCGGAGCAGGAGGCTCAACGGAAGGCACAACCGGTACCTCGTACCTGCGCAATAATGACCGATGAAAAACATTATGAATAGAAAAAGATGCAGGGAGGTCCAAACGGAAGGACACAGGGTTAAGAATCTCCAATATCTTGTACGGGCCGATGAACCGAGGCTTAAACTTGGGAGAAGAAACCCTCATAGGGACAAAACGAGAAGACAACCACACCAAGTCCCCAACACAAAGCCGAGGACCAACCCGACGCCGGCGGTTGGCAAAAAGCTGAGTCTTCTCCTGGGACAACTTCAAATTGTCCACTACCTGCCCCCAAATCTGATGCAACCTCTCCACCACAGCATCCACTCCAGGACAATCCGAAGATTCCACCTGACCAGAAGAAAATCGAGGATGAAACCCCGAATTACAGAAAAAGGGAGACACCAAGGTGGCAGAGCTGGCCCGATTATTGAGGGCAAACTCCGCTAAAGGCAAAAAAGCAACCCAATCATCCTGATCTGCAGACACAAAACACCTCAAATATGTCTCCAAGGTCTGATTCGTCCGCTCGGTCTGGCCATTAGTCTGAGGATGGAAAGCAGACGAGAAAGACAAATCTATGCCCATCCTAGCACAGAATGCTCGCCAAAATCTAGACACGAATTGGGTACCTCTGTCAGAAACGATATTCTCCGGAATACCATGCAAACGGACCACATTTTGAAAAAACAGAGGAACCAACTCGGAAGAAGAAGGCAACTTAGGCAGGGGAACCAAATGGACCATCTTAGAGAAACGATCACACACCACCCAGATGACAGACATCTTCTGAGAAACAGGAAGATCCGAAATAAAATCCATCGAGATGTGCGTCCAGGGCCTCTTCGGGATAGGCAAGGGCAACAACAATCCACTAGCCCGAGAACAACAAGGCTTGGCCCGAGCACAAACGTCACAAGACTGCACGAAGCCTCGCACATCTCGAGACAGGGAAGGCCACCAGAAGGACCTTGCCACCAAATCCCTGGTACCAAAGATTCCAGGATGACCTGCCAACGCAGAAGAATGAACCTCAGAAATGACTTTACTGGTCCAATCATCAGGAACAAACAGTCTACCAGGTGGGCAACGATCAGGTCTATCCGCCTGAAACTCCTGCAAGGCCCGCCGCAGGTCTGGAGAAACGGCAGACAATATCACTCCATCCTTAAGGATACCTGTAGGTTCAGAATTACCAGGGGAGTCAGGCTCAAAACTCCTAGAAAGGGCATCCGCCTTAACATTCTTAGAACCCGGCAGGTAGGACACCACAAAATTAAACCGAGAGAAAAACAACGACCAGCGCGCCTGTCTAGGATTCAGGCGTCTGGCGGACTCAAGATAAATTAGATTTTTGTGGTCAGTCAATACCACCACCTGATGTCTAGCCCCCTCAAGCCAATGACGCCACTCCTCAAAAGCCCACTTCATGGCCAAAAGCTCCCGATTCCCAACATCATAATTCCGCTCGGCGGGCGAAAATTTACGTGAGAAAAAAGCACAAGGTCTCATCACGGAGCAATCGGAACTTCTCTGCGACAAAACCGCCCCAGCTCCGATTTCAGAAGCGTCGACCTCAACCTGAAAAGGAAGAGCAACATCAGGCTGACGCAGCACAGGGGCGGAAGAAAAGCGGCGCTTAAGCTCCCGAAAGGCCTCCACAGCAGCAGGGGACCAATCAGCAACATCAGCACCCTTCTTAGTCAAATCAGTCAATGGTTTAACAACATCAGAAAAACCAGCAATAAATCGACGATAAAAGTTAGCAAAGCCCAAAAATTTCTGAAGACTCTTAAGAGAAGAGGGTTGCGTCCAATCACAAATAGCCTGAACCTTGACAGGATCCATCTCGATGGAAGAGGGGGAAAAAATATATCCCAAAAAGGAAATCTTTTGAACCCCAAAAACGCACTTAGAACCCTTCACACACAAGGAATTAGACCGCAAAACCTGAAAAACCCTCCTGACCTGCTGGACATGAGAGTCCCAGTCATCCGAAAAAATCAAAATATCATCCAGATACACAATCATAAATTTATCCAAATAATCACGGAAAATGTCATGCATTAAGGACTGAAAGACTGAAGGGGCATTTGAAAGACCAAAAGGCATCACCAAATACTCAAAGTGGCCCTCGGGCGTATTAAATGCGGTTTTCCACTCATCCCCCTGCTTAATTCGCACCAAATTATACGCCCCACGGAGATCTATCTTAGAGAACCACTTGGCCCCCTTTATGCGAGCAAACAAATCAGTCAGCAGTGGCAACGGATATTGATATTTAACCGTGATCTTATTCAAAAGCCGATAATCAATGCACGGCCTCAAAGAGCCATCTTTCTTAGCCACAAAGAAAAAACCGGCTCCTAAGGGAGATGACGAAGGACGAATATGTCCCTTTTCCAAGGACTCCTTTATATATTCTCGCATAGCAGCATGTTCAGGCACAGACAGATTAAATAAACGACCCTTAGGGTATTTACTACCCGGAATCAAATCTATGGCACAATCGCACTCCCGGTGCGGAGGTAATGAACCAAGCTTAGGTTCTTCAAAAACGTCACGATATTCAGTCAAGAATTCAAGAATCTCAGAGGGAATAGATGATGAAATGGAAACCACAGGTACGTCCCCATGCGTCCCCTTACATCCCCAGCTTAACACAGACATAGCTTTCCAGTCAAGGACTGGGTTATGAGATTGCAGCCATGGCAATCCAAGCACCAACACATCATGTAGGTTATACAGCACAAGAAAGCGAATAATCTCCTGGTGATCCAGATTAATCCGCATAGTTACTTGTGTCCAGTATTGTGGTTTATTGCTAGCCAATGGGGTGGAGTCAATCCCCTTCAGGGGTATAGGAGTTTCAAGAGGCTCCAAATCATACCCACAGCGTTTGGCAAAGGACCAATCCATAAGACTCAAAGCGGCGCCAGAGTCGACATAGGCATCCGCGGTAATAGATGATAAAGAACAAATCAGGGTCACAGATAGAATAAACTTAGACTGTAAAGTGCCAATTGAAACAGACTTATCAAGCTTCTTAGTACGCTTAGAGCATGCTGATATAACATGAGTTGAATCACCGCAATAGAAGCACAACCCATTTTTTCGTCTAAAATTCTGCCGTTCACTTCTGGACAGAATTCTATCACATTGCATATTCTCTGGCGTCTTCTCAGTAGACACCGCCAAATGGTGCACAGGTTTGCGCTCCCGCAGACGCCTATCGATCTGGATAGCCATTGTCATGGACTCATTCAGACCCGCAGGCACAGGGAACCCCACCATAACATCCTTAATGGCATTAGAGAGACCCTCTCTGAAATTCGCCGCCAGGGCGCACTCATTCCACTGAGTAAGCACAGCCCATTTACGGAATTTCTGGCAGTATACTTCAGCTTCGTCTTGCCCCTGAGATAGGGACATCAAGGCCTTTTCCGCCTGAAGTTCTAACTGAGGTTCCTCATAAAGCAACCCCAAGGCCAGAAAAAACGCATCCACATTGAGCAATGCAGGATCCCCTGGAGCCAATGCAAAAGCCCAATCCTGAGGGTCGCCCCGGAGCAAGGAAATCACAATCCTGACCTGCTGAGCAGGATCTCCAGCAGAGCGAGATTTCAGGGACAAAAACAACTTGCAATTATTTTTGAAATTTTGAAAGCAAGATCTATTCCCCGAGAAAAATTCAGGCAAAGGAATTCTAGGTTCAGATATAGGAACATGAACAACAAAATCTTGTAAATTTTGAACTTTCGTGGTGAGATTATTCAAACCTGCAGCTAAACTCTGAATATCTAATTTTAAACAGGTGAACACAGAGCCATTCCAGGATTAGAAGGAGAGAGAGAGAGAAAGGCTGCAATATAGGCAGACTTGCAAGAGATTCAATTACAAGCACACTCAGAACTGAAGGAAAAAAAAAAAAAAAAAAATCTTCAGCAGACTTCTCTTTTCTCTCCTTTCTCTGTCAATTAATTTAACCCTTTATGGCCGGTCAAACTGTTATGGTTCTCAATGGCAAGAGAACATAGCCCAGCAAACATAAGAACTAGCTCTTGGAAGGATGGAAACTAAACTGACCATGAACTAAACCTGCCGCACAACTAACAGTAGCCGGGTAGCGTAGGCTGCGTTTTATCCCTAGACGCCCAGCGCCGGCCGGAGGACTAACTAATCCTGGCAGAGGAAAATATAGTCCTGGCTCACCTCTAGAGAAATTTCCCCGAAAGGCAGACAGAGGCCCCCACAAATATTGGCGGTGATTTTAGATGAAATGACAAACGTAGTATGAAAATAGGTTTAGCAAAATTGAGGTCCGCTTACTAGATAGCAGGAAGACAGAAAGGGCACTTTCATGGTCAGCTGAAAACACTATCAAAATACCATCCTGAAATTACTTTAAGACTCTAGTATTAACTCATAACATCAGAGTGGCAATTTCAGATCACAAGAGCTTTCCAGACACAGAAACGAAACTACAGCTGTGAACTGGAACAAAATGCAAAAACAAACAAGGACAAAAGTCCAACTTAGCTGGGAGTTGTCTAGCAGCAGGAACATGCACAGAAAGGCTTCTGATTACAATGTTGACCGGCATGGAAGTGACAGAGGAGCAAGGCTAAATAGCGACTCCCACATCCTGATGGAAACAGAGAGGATGATGCACACCAGTAATTCCACCAGTGGCCACCGGGGGAGCCCAAAATCCAATTTCACAACAGGAATCTCAGAGGAAATAATATATTCATTGGGGGAGCAGCTGTGGTCCAATCAAAAACAAGCAATTATAATATTAACATGAGAGGATGGTCTAGAAACTTGACCTCCAGAGTAACTCTATAAATTAGGCTTGTACGTATATAAAGGTGTTCACATGTGGGGGCAGCCTGGAAAGCTGATGTGTTCCATTCCATATTTCTCCCACCAACAGGGAGCAGAAAGCAGACTACAAAGTTAGACATTTCTGTAAGTTTTCTTCTGTTTATTTTTATAACTGTTTTGCATATTTGTGTCTTTTTATTACCATATTTTTATACCTTTTTCTTTACTGTAAGCACTGTACCTTTTTGTATTAAAGCATAAAACATTAACAAGTTGAACTCTGTATGTTTTAAAGAATCCATAGCCTAAGGTGTGTGACCCTTATGAGTGGTGGACAGTAGTAGTAATAGTTCCGGGAATCATCGCCCGTGTGTTTGGTGAGTGGTGGCAGCGTGTATGAGCGGATGTGTGGCCTGGGTCGGTGATTTATGCAAGCAATTAGAATATCAACTTGAGGGGCTGGTCTAGAAATCTGACCTCCAGGGTGACTCTATAAATTAGGCCTGTATACATTCAAAATTGTTCACTTAATGGGGGCAGCCTGGAGAGCTGATGTCTTCCATTCCATATTTCACCCTCCCTCAGGTACAGCGTACCAGACTGCAAAGTTCGATATTTCTGTAAGTTTCTCGCTTTATTTTATAACTGTTTTTGCATAATTGTATGTCTTTTTATTACCATATTTTTATATATTATTTTACTGTAAGCACTGTACCTTTTGTATTAAAGCATAAAACTTTAACAGATGAGCCTTGTATGTTCTAAAGAATCCATAGCCTTAAAGTGGTTGACCCTTATGAGTGGTACAGTATTAGTAATAGTCCGGGACTCATTGCCCGTGTGTTCGGTGAGTGGTGGCAGCGTGTATGAGTGGATATGTGGCCTGGGTTGGCGTGTGATTTATGCTCCCATTTCACGATAGCACAGAGATTGAATGCTGGACTGAGAGAGGTGAGATAGATTAACCCTTGCAGGCGCAACCCCAAGTCACGTGCTGAGAGCGGATACGTGACAAACTGGTAGCAGCACGGAGTGGGATCCGTGACAATTGGTGGCAGAGCGGTGAGATAGAATTATTTCTATTAGAGCATTAGTGCATGGTTTAAGCAATTATTCCATGTACTAAAGAATTGGTATCCTTGCGAGGAGTGCACCACTTCTACAAGGTTCAATTCAGTGCTTACTTAGACATACTTGCAAACAGTTTCCCCTCCCCGTTTTTCTTTTCTTTTATTTGGCAAAGGCTGTTCATCGATATGGCAGCCCAGTACAAAAGCAGAGCAAAGAGGCTCTGACTGACCTCTGTGAGCAGAGAGGAATAGAGACGGCCGACAGATCCAGGGAGTTGCTGATACGCGCCTTGGTCGAGCAGGACAGAGCAAAGTACTGGAACGTCTGGGCAAGGAGAGAGTCCATCTCAGAGAGACCGAGCAATGCCAGCTCTTGCACCGGAGATGCCTGATGAAAGTGGCAGCAATGCCAGTGCTGAGGAGCCTATGGACTGTACTTTACAAATGGACTTACAACAGCTGGGAACAAATGATCCCAATCTGCGCCTGCAGCTTATTCTACAGTACAAACAGGCTGCAGAACGCCGGGATGACAGAGCTTTCAAGCTTCAGATGGCTCAAATAGAGAGGGGTATCAGTCCTCAGATAACCCCCTCCCAGGACATAAATCCAAGGAGACCACGTCTGGAAAACTTCCCTGTGATGGAGACTTGGATACTTTCCTTTGGGGGTTTGAAAAAACCTGCAAGCAATACCATCTACCCTGTGAGCAGTGAGCGCAGTATCTAACCACAAGGTTGAGAGGCAAAGCCCTGGAAGCTTTTGCTGGCCTCCCACCAGAACTAGTTGGGAACTATGAGGCCATAAAAGAGGCCCTGATCAGGAAATACAACCTAACACCAGAAGTGTATCGGACAAAGTTCCGGAACCTACAATGTGGATCAACTCACAGTTATGCGGAGTTGTAAGCACCTTGAGGACCACGTTCCACCAATGGATCAGGGGTTAAGTCATTTTGAGGACTTAACGGATCTTATGGTCAAGGATCAGTTTCTTCACATGTGCCCCACGGATGTACGACAATTTGTGTGTGATCGGGAGCCACAAACTGCAGATCAGGCTGCAAGAATTGCGGACTGCTATGTGGCTAACAGGATGCCTGTAGTGCGGAAGCCATCGGGATTCAGGTGGAAGGGAGGTAAGCCAAACGGGGACCCTTCTCCCTCTGCCGGCCAATCACCAGTGCTGTCCAAGCCCACATCCTATGGAATCCCGGGGAATAGACATTCTCTAGGTGATGCACGCTGGTGCTTCTCCTGCAACAAAGTGGGACATGTTAGCGCTGTCTGCACTGATAGGGAGAAATGCCCATCCACAAAGCCGTCTGTGTCCCCATCGTCTTTTCTCTTTGTGGCCGGCTCTGATGCGAGGGCTAATGAGAACTGTCAATCTGTCACTGTTGGCAATAAAGTCACCATTGGTCTCAGAGACACTCAGAGGGCAGAGGTGACCCTGGTGCGTCCAGCCATGATAACCCCTGCCGATATCATACCAGGAAAGACTATGTCTATAACCGGGATTGGAGGGGTCAGTGCTGCCATGCCCATGACCCGTGTGTACCTGGACTGGGAAGCAGGGAAGGGACTGAGAGAAGTGGGAGTATCAGAGGCTATTCCCACCAATGTATTCCTAGGCACGGATCTGGGGAAGATGGTGTCCCACTATGTTCCTCCCTTGCAAGTAAATGTTACAGAGAAGGTGGAAACAAGTGACCCACCTGAGATCCCGTGCGAGGAGGGAGAATGTACCACTGCACAGGACTGTAATTATGTGGCAGCTGTGACCCGGAGTCAGGCTGCGGCTCAGACTCAACCCCTGAGATTCGATGATGAGTCTCAGACAGAACTGAACAGGGGGCCCATACTGTGGCCCCGGAGCCTCCTCACATGGCAGGCCCACCAAGGTCCCTGATAACAGACACTGAAGACTCAGCTTCAGACCAGGGCCTGGCAGTCACACTAGGCCAAGGCCTGCAGACTGACAGAACTTCCAGGAGGCCCTGAGGACAGATGTCAGTCTGGAGAAGCTCAGATGTCTTGCAGGCCAGCCCTCTGCTGCTTCTGACAAAGAGGGAATATACTGGGACCAGGGCAGACTGTATAAAGAGACACTCCCCACGGATACTACAGAATCTTGGGACTGTGAAAAGCGGCTGGTTGTTCCTTATCCATTTAGGGAACAATAAGGCTATGTGCACACTTTGCGGCGTCCTCTGCGGGTTCTCCCGCAGCGGATTTGATAAATCTGCAGGGCAAAACCGCTGCGGTTATCCCTGCAGATTTATCGCGGTTTGTTTTGCGGTTTCCGCTGCGGGTTTACTCCTATACTATTGATGCTGCATATGCAGCAATATGCAGCATCAATAGCAATAATAAAAATATAGTTAGTTAGTTAGTTAGTTAAAAATAATAAAACATGGTTATATACTCACCCTCTGACATCCCGATCTCCTCGGCACTGCACGCGGCGGTCCAGTTCCAAAGATGCTGTGCGAGAAGGACCTTCGCGACGCCACGGTCATGTGACCGCGACGTCACCGCAGGCCCTGCTCGCACACCAACCCTGATACCGGACGGCCGCGTGCAGCGCTGAGAGGCGAGTATATCATTATATTTTATTTTCATTCTTTTTTTTTTTACACAAATATGGTTCCCAGGGCCTGGAGGAGAGTCTCCTCTCCTCCACCCCGGGTACCATCTGCACATTATCTGCTTACTTCCCGCATCGTGGGCACAGCCCCATGCGGGAAGTTAGCGGATCAATGCATTCCTATGGGTGCAGAATCGCAGCAATTCTGCACAAAGAAGTGACATGCTGCGGAATGTAAACCGCTGCATTTCTGCGCGGTTTTTCCCGCAGCATGTGCACAGCGGATTGCTGTTTCCATAGGGTTTACATGTAAATGTAAATGCTATGGAAACTGCTGCGGACCCGCAGCATCAAAATCGCCGCGGATCCGCGGTAAAACCCGCAAAGTGTGAACATGGCCTTACTGAGAATTGCCCATGAAATTCCTCTGGCCGGACACATTGGAATACAAAAGACTAAAGCTCGCCTGACATATAACTTCTATTGGCCCAAGATGGGGACAGATATTGCCAATTACTGTCGATCATGTGCAGTTTGTCAGAGAGTTGCAAAGTCCGGGAATATACAGAAAGCTCCATTGATACCACTGCCTGTGATTGATGAGCCTTTCCAGCGAGTGGCTGAGGATATCATAGGGCCACTTGCAATCCTTAGCAGCTCTGGCAAAAAGTACATCCTCACAGTGGTGGACTATGCTACATGATACCCGGAAGCTGTGGCACTGTCCTCCATCCAAGCAGACAAAGTGGCGGATGCTTTACTGACTGTGTTCTCTCTCGTGTGGGTTTCCCCAGGAAGATGTTAACCGATCAGGGAACCCAGTTCATGTCCGATCTGATGGAAAGCCTCTGCGAGAAAATACAAATGCAGCATGTTGTGGCCAGCGCCTATCATCCACAAACCAGCGGACTCTGCGAGCGTTTTGACGGAATATTAAAGCAAATGCTCAAAATGCTGGTGGAGACTGAAGGGAGAGACTGGGAGCGGTACCTCCCCCATCTGTTGTTCGCATACAGAGAGGTACCCCAGGCGTCTACTGGATTCTCCCCCTTTGAACTGGTTTATGGGAGGAGGGGGTCAGGGGGCCACTTGATTTGATTAAGGACTGTTGGGAGGACGCCCCCAAAACTACGGGAGTCTCAGTGGTTGAATATGTACTGCGGCTCAGAGAGAGAATGCAAAAACTGAGCAACCTGGCCCATGAGAACGTGACCCAGGCCCAAATCAACCAGAAGGTCTGGTACGACTCTAATGCCAGACTGAGGGCCTATGAGGAGGGACAGAAGGTTTGGGTGTTGGTCCCTATGTTACAGAATAAATTACAGACCACATGGGAGGGACCATACACTGGACACAAGTGGCTAAATTATGTTAATTATGCGGTGACCCTAGATGAGCATGCAAAGCGTCAGAAAGTATTTCATGTGAATATGCTGAAGGCTCATTATGACAGGGAGACCTGTGTCTTACCTGTCTGTAGCCTGCCTGAAGAGGGGGAGGCTGATCTGTTACTAGATGTGGGGGCCAGGACTCAGTACATGGAGTCCCTGGAGTCAGCAGAGAGTAACCCTGACCTATCCCACAGTCAGAGGTCTGAGCTGATGGGGGTGCTCAGTGAGTTCACCGAAGTCTTCACAGGAGAGCCTGGGAGGACGCACTTAGCAGTTCACCATGTGGACACTGGTACTAACCCCCCAGTACGGCAGTCTGCATACCGTGTGTCAGCAGAGGTGAAGGCACACATGAGGGAACAGTTAAAGGAGATGCTGAACCTCAAGGTGATACAAAAATCCCAGAGTGCCTGGGCCTCGTCTGTCATTCTTGTTTCAAAAAAGGACCGTTCTACCCGGTTCTGTGTAGACTACAGAAAATTAAATGTACTGACTACATGTGAGGTCTACCCCATGCCGAGGATAGACGAGCTGTTCGAGCAGCTAGCTAAAGCATCGTACCTCACCATCATGGACCTAAGTAGGGGATATTGGCAGATACCCCTGACCAGAGAAGCTCAGGAGAGGTCTGCCTTTATAACGCCATTCGGGCTGTTTGAGTTTCTGGTGATGCCATTTGGTATGAAGAATGCCCCTGCGACCTTCCAGAGGTTGGTCAATCACTTATTGGAAGGATGTGATGGTTTTGCCGTTGCTTATCTCAATGACTTAGCCATTTTTAGTAATTCTTGGGAGGAACACCTCGTACATCTTTCTCAGATGTTGCAAAGGCTTAAAACTGCAGGTCTTACTGTTAAGCCAGGGAAGTGTCAGGTAGCCATGCGGGAAGTACAATACCTAGGACACTGGGTGGGGGGAGGACTGCTAAAACCTGAGCCAGGGAAGGTAGAAGCCATTACAGCCTGGTCCACCCCACAAACCAAGAAGCAGGTACTGTCCTTCCTGGGTACGGCTGGCAGTGGCTACTATAGGAGGTTTGTGCCAAACTACAGTTTTCTGGCCAAACCGTTAACTGATTTGACCAGGAGGAAACTTCCCAAAATTGTCTCCTGGAGTCCTCAGTGTGAGGAATCATTTTCTGCCCTAAAGTAGGCATTGGTTTGTTCACCTGTCCTGCAGGCCCCAGATTTCACTCGCCGGTTTGTAGGGCAGACAGATGCTAGTACCTATGGGCTAGGTGCGGTTCTCAGCCAGGTGAACCAACAAGGTGAAGAGCACTCAATTCTGTACCAAAGCAGGAAACTCCTGCCCAGAGAAGTGGCTTATGCCACAATTAAGAAGGAATGTTTGGCAATTGTGTGGGCTCTGCAGAAGCTGCAACCACACCTCTATGGTTGCAACTTCACCATGATCACAGATCATAACCCATTGAGTTGGCTCAACAGAGTAGTTGGGGACAACGGGAAATTGCTTAGATGGAGTCTGATATTACAGCAATATGATTTCACAATTCAGCATAAGGGTATGTGCACATGTTCAGGTTTTTTCGCGTATTTTCGCGATAAAAACGCTATAAAAACAAATACATTATGCATCCTATCATTTAGAATGCATTCTGCATGTTTAGTGCACATGATGTGTTTTTTTCCGCGAAAAAAAAACGCATCACGGTAAAAAAAGCAGCATGTTCATTAATTTTGCGGATTTTCTGCGTTTTTCCCGCTATTCTATGCATTTGGAAAAATCGCACAAAAAAACGCACAAAAAACGCATCAAAAACACATGAAAAACGTGAAAAAAAACGCATGCGGATTTCTGGCAGAAATGTCCTTTTTTGTCAGGAAAATTTCTGCAAGAAATCCTGACGTGTGCACATAGCCTTAGAAAGGAATAGATCAATGCTGATGGCCTATCTCGCCAAGGTGGGGCGGAACCAGACACGTGGCTCAGGAGCTGACCTGTAAGTCAACCCACATGCACGTTCATAAGGAGGGAGGTGTAGTGAAATATGTATAAATATATATGTGTGCAGTGAACTATGAACAGGTTTATTGTGTGACTAGTAATAATTTAATGTCTGTCCTGAAGGCTGCAGGTCTCACCCAGGTGATATACCGTAATATGTATTATCATGAGACGGCACACCTGTCTCTAATCTCGCCAGGGGGCTAGCTAGGACCAGGAAAGAGAGGAAGCGCTTCACACCTTCGGCTCTTTGGAAGAGAGATGTCCATTACAGCCTGACACTATCTATCTGTGGGAAGCGTTACACAAAGGATCTCAGAGAAAATAATATATTAATTGGGGGTGCGGCCACGGTCCAATCAAAAACAAGCAATTAGAATATCAACTTAAGGGGCTGGTCTAGAAATCTGACCTCCAGGGTGACTCTATAAATTAGGCTTGTGTACATTCAAAATTGTTCACATGTGGGTGCAGCCTGGAGAGCTGATGTGTTCCATTCCATATTTCGCCCTCCCAAAGGGACAGAGTACCAGAGTGCAAAGTTCGATATTTCTGTAAGTTTCTCCCTTTATTTTATAACTGTTTTTGTATATTTGTAGGTCTTTTTATTACCATATTTTTATATTCTTTTTTTACTGTAAGAACTGTACCTTTTGTATTAAAACATAAAACTTTAACAGTTGAACCTTGTATGTTCTAAAGAATCCATAGCCTTAAAGTGTTTGACCCTTATGAGTGGTAGACAGTATTAGTAATAGTCTGGGACTCATCACCCGTGTGTTCGGTGAGTGGTGGCAGCGTGTATGAGCGCGTGTGTGGCCTGGGTCGGTGTGTGATTTATGCTCCCATTTCAGCATAGGACAGAGATTGAATGCTGGACTAAGAGAGGGGAGATAGATTAACCTTTGCAGGCACAACCCCAAGTCACATGCTGAGAGCGGGTACGTGACAAACTGGTAGCAGCACGGAGTGGGATCCGCAACAGGGAGGTTTCAGCTTCTAAGTGAGGCCACCACATGGGCAGTGCCTGGGTTTTAGGCTAGGAAATAAGTGAGTGAAGCAGCAGTCTTCACGTGTCTTTGTCAGGGGTCTAGCTGCTATACAGATGCGTGCGATGCATCTAGATGTGTCCCCTCCTCCTCAGCACACGGTCGGCCATGAGATAACATAACGAAATGTAAGTGATTTTTCAACGTTAATCCCATTTTATTTGTAATTTTATTGTACATATGATATTTGTCTTCTTTATAATATCTTTTTATTACATCTGTAAACACTGCTTACCTTTTTAGGAGTAAAATCTAAAATTACTAGCTTGTCTCTCCTTGCTCTATAACGTACGATCACGTCCTCTGAAGTGAATTACGCTACTAATCTAGGTTGGCTCCGGACCCGATAATAATTAGGAAATCAGAGCTGGTGGCAGCAGGATTTGTCCTGGGCGTTTGGGAGGCTTTGTAGCGACCGGTGGCATTGATAATTATTGTTCCTGCCTGAGTGGGAGTAGTTATATCGAAGTGTGCCCATTAGCCAGTACATAGAAGGCAGCCTTTCTGGCAACTAATTATCCTAAGTGCAGTACCTGGTCTGACCTGAAGGTAAGAGGAGGCGCCAGAGAGCTGCAAGTTCCAAACCGGAACTGGGAAGTGGGATATAGATAAATCCCCTTCAGAAAGAACCAGGGGCAACCAAACAACCCCGGTTCATGACAAATTGATGTGAGTGGTGGGGATGATAAAGGTATCCTGCCCATGAACCGTGACATACACACTATTGTCTCAGGACTATTAAACACTGAGTTCATTCTCCAAAACTTTTTGCGTAGGGTCCTCGCAAGAACCGTGCAAGTTTTTAGTGAGAGGAATGATTGCTCAAACCAGATCACTAATGCTCTATTATCCCACTGCTGCCACCAATATGTCATGAACCGGGGGTGTTTGGTTTCCCCCAGTTCTTCATCAGGGATTTATTTATATCCCACTTCCGGTTTGGAACTTGCAGCTCTCTGGCGCCCCCCTTACCCTCAGGTCAGTCAGGGAACTGCACCTAGAATAAGTAGTCGCCAGAAAGGCTGCCTGCTATGTAATGGTTATTGGGCACACACTGCAGTGAGGGCGTTAAACCAATTTCCAATGACAGGCAGGAAATCCACTTATAAAACCCTTTCTATCACTGCCAGCTTTGCCCAACAAGCTCAGAACGCTTTGCTGCCACCAGCTCCTATTACTTATGATTAATAATGGGTCAGGAGCCAACCCAATCAGTAGCAATGGGTTAGGTCAGAGGACTTAGGGTACGTTTAGAGCAAAGAAAAGGACACTAGAAAATATTATAGTTTTACTCCAAAAAGATTAGGCAGTGTTTACAAAAAGAATAAAAATGATATAACAAGATGAGACAATTATAATATGTACAGACAAATACAAATGAAAAGGGATTAAAGTTGAAAAAACAGTTATCTCATATCATGGCTGCCATACGGTGTGGGGGGAAAGGGAGTGACATCCCAATACATCAGGCTGGTTGCAGAGCCTCCTGTAGCAGGCTTCCTGGACAAAGACTGCCCTCTGGTCCCGCCTCTGAGTTTATACCTGTGCCCAAAACCAAGGCACTCCCCCCCTGTGCTGACCTCATTGGGTGGCTGTATACTCCCCTTTTTGAAAGTTATGAAATCCTGCTATTAACCATATCTTCTGGGGAGAAGCCCATAGAAGGAAGACAAATGAACATCCATTACATGCTGAGAAAAATAATAATTTTAAGTCTAAACCCGATTTGGCTATGTGCCTTGGTTAAGCAGTAATCCACTACTTGGATTCTGCTGGTCCCTGAGCTTAGAAAATTCACTGAAGTATGGTTCTGACGGTGCCCATTCAAAAGGGGAAGTTTCGTGTTTCTATGGCTCTTCGGCGCTGTTATATCTTGATCCTAAATGAACCCTGTACTAGGACAAAGGAAACGTGTTTCAGAGCTTTTTACTTTCAGTTTCCCCAGCTGCAAGCAGGAAGAAGGGAGTGAGGGAATCACACACACATTCCTGAGGGAGGGGGGGAGGAGTATAGGATCACACACATTCCTGAGGGGGGGGGGAGGAGTATAGGATCACACACACACACACACACACACACACACACACACGTGCAGGCACAGAGAGAAGGAGGGGTTGTAAAGGGGATCAAAGCTGCAGCATGTGTCTGATAAGACATTACGTCATATTTCCTGACAACCATCTGAACCAAATAAGTTTATCTTGGTGTCATCAGAGCACAGGACGCAGCTCCAGTAACCTCTGCAACAATAAGTATAGTCTGAGCGCTGACAGGCGGACCCCCCACCCCTATAACCTCTGCAGTAATGTGTATGGTCTGAGCACTGACTGACGGACCCCCCACCCCTGTAACCTCTGCTGTAATGTGTATGGTCTGAGCGCTGACAGGCGGACCCCCCACCACTGTACCCTCTGCAGCAATGTGTATGGTCTGAGCACTGGCAGGCGGCCCCCCACCCCTATAATCTCTGCAGCAATGTGTATGGTCTGAGCACTCACAGGCGGACCCACACCCCTGTAACCTCTGCAGCAATGTGTATGGTCTGAGCACTGACAGGTGGACCCCCCACCATGTAACCTCTGCAGTAATGTGTATGGTCTGAGCACTTACCGGCGGACCCCCACCCCTGTAACCTCTGCAGCAATGAGTATGGTCTGAGCTTTTACAGGCGGACCCCCCACCCCTGTAACCTCTGCAGCAATGTGTATGGTCTGAGCGCTGACAGGCGGACCCCCCACCCCTGTACCCTCTGCTGTAATGTGTATGGTCTGAGCACTGACAGGCAAACCCACACCCCTGCACCCTCTGCAGTAATGTGTATGGTCTGAGCACTGACTGGTGGACCTCCCACCACTGGTCGTGGCCCCCGTGTTGCGGCTCAGTGTCGGGGTGTCAGTGGTCTTCTTATAGCCTCGGCCAACTTTATGTAGAGTAATAATTCTTACTTCTGATCCTCGGAGCTTTCTTCACCATGAGGTGCCATGATGACCCCGAATGTTACCCCCTGCCCCCATTCACACCTGGAAACCCTAACGAGTCACATGACACCGGGGAGGTAATCGGGCACAATTCTTACTTAGAGGTTGTCAGGAACATGATATATTTGATTGTCTATGATCACGCACACTGAACTCTGCTACGTTCATTAAAGCTGAGCACAGACACACGCTGCATGCTTTCCGTTCCCCCCTTCCTCCCAGTCTTGCTCCCTGCTGACAATACAGATGTAACTTGAAACTCCAGTGTGGCACTCTGTCCCCCCCTCCCTCTCCAATGCAGGAGTGTGCAGAAAACCAGTCTTTTGTCTGAAACCATGTGCTCTTTTGTTCATGTACAAACTTAATAGTAAGGCATAACTTGACCCCAATTAGTGACAGAGATATGAAAGATATATATTTGGTATGTGCATCGGCCAGGCCATCACCCAGTACGTTTTCCAATTTCCTGCACCCTTGGTATCCGAGAAACGAATTACTGCTTACTCTCGGTGCATAGCTAGGTCATGTTTGGTCTTAATAGAATGCTAGTCGCAAAACAAGATCAATAATAATTCCGTCGTCGCTATACAAGGTTGCATACTGGAGCTACGGTAGATATGAATGTTCCATAACTCTGAATCCCTCTGAGAAATGAGGAGTGCATTTCATAACTCAGCCTACTCAGTGATGTCACGACCAGAGGGCATATCTTAACCCTGCTGAGATGTGAGTGAGTCTTTGCCCAGAAAGAGAGATATCAGCAGCTCTGCAAGCTGCTCTGATGTATTTTGATGTCACCCCTTCCACCAGCCACATGGTTTGCCATGATCTGAAATGATATGAGAGAACTGTTTTTTTCAACTTTAATCCCTTTTTATTTGTAATTGTTTGTACATACAATACTTGTCTTCTTTTATAATATCCTTTTACCCTTTTGTAAACACTGCCTACCATTTTGGAGTAAAATATATAAAATTACTAGCTTCATTTCTCCTTGCTTTATAACGTACTTTCACGTCCTCTGAAGTGAATTACGCTACTAATTTGGGTTGGCTCCGGACCCCTTATCAATTTAGGAATTGGAGCTGGTGGCAGCGGATTTGTCCAGTGCGTTTGGGGAACCTGGTAGCGACGGACGGCGTTGATAATTATTGTTCTCGCCAGAGTGGGAGTAGTTATATCACCCTCGCTACAGTGTGCCCATTAGCCAGTACAAAGTAAGGCAGCCGTTCTGGCGACTAATTATCCTAGGTGCAGTACCCTCTCTGACCTAAGGGTAAGGGGGGCACCAGAGAGCTGCAAGTTCCAAACAGGAAGTGCGATATAAATAAATCCCTGATGAAGAACTGGGGGCAACCAAACACCCCCGGTTCATGACATATTGGTGGCAGCAGTGGGATAATAGAGCATTAGTGATCTGGAAGTGGGATATAGTTAAATCACCTTCAGAAAAGAACCAGAGGCAACCAAACAACCCCGGTTCATGACATATTGGTGTGAGTGGGTGGGATGATAAAGTTATAGTCCCTGTGAGTCCTGACAGGGGTGTACTCACTTTTGTTTCCTAAAGAAAAAATCCTGCTCTCTTGGGAGTTAGAGTTTTTCTTGCTTTTTTCAGGGTATATTTGTCTCTTGTCCATGCTGATAAAGTTTAGTGGATAAAAAAAATTCTGAATCAACTTTCATCAGGTTTTGGCACAAAAAAAACACAGAAAAACCTGATCCCTGCGTCTCTGCACCATCTCTCCATCATCTCTCCACTGTCTCTGCAGCGTCTCTCCACCGTCTCTGCACTGTCTATCCACCGTCTCTACAGCATCTCTACACCGTCTCTGCAGCGTCTCTCCACCGTCTCTGCACCATCTCTCAGGCGTCTCTGCACCATCTCTACAGCGTCTCTACAGCATCTCTACACCATCTCTGCAGCGTCTCTCCACCGTCTCTAGAGTCTCTCCACCGTCTCTAAAGTGTCTCTCCAGCGTCTCTGCACCATCTCTCCAGAGTCTCTGCACCGTCTCTCCAGCGTCTCTGCACCACACATTACTGAAAACACAGAGAAGCGCCAGCTGCATCCTGCAATTACTGTTGTGGGCAGGAGACTCCGATATCTCAGACTTTACTGCTGAAAACACAACGGACACTGTGCATAAAGAACACGGCCTCTTCAGACCCTCAGCGCGGTCCGAGGAAGAGGCAGTAAGAGTCACAGAAATGGCAGGGGTGTACTCACTTCTGTGATTACTGGATATGTTTCCGATTTCAAAATGCGCCTACAAGACATCAGTGTCTGGACTCTTCTGCAGGCAACAGAGGCAGTGATTGTCCCCACTAGCAGTCCACGGACCCCCCGTCCCTGGTGGTCTGCAGAGACAGCCCCAACACAAGCTGGAATGATCACACGAGGGTCCGGAGACGGCCCCCGACCACCGAGTATTCCCTGAGAACCTCTTCATCGCAGCCTAAATTCACCTTTACTCCCCTGATAATCCGGACCACCCTTCTGTTACCCCCACAGTAGTGTGCATAGGGTTGGGTTCTAGTCTGCAGCTTTCACACAGAGGCACAGGGCAGATATCACACAGGGGGCACAGGGGAGATATCACATAGGGCAAATATCACACGGGGCAGATATCACTTATCACATGGGGCAGATATCACACGGGGCAGATATCACACAGGGCAAATATCACATATAACATGGGGCAGATAACACACAGGGAGCATGGGCAGATATCACACGGGGCAGATATCACACAGAGCAAATATCACATATCACGTGGGGCAGATGTCACATGGGGCAGATATCACACGGGGAGCATGGGGCAGATATCACACAGGGAGCATGGGGCAGATATCATGTAACTGTGCTCGGGTCCACACAGGTTGTGATTATCAGATCCCCGCTTGGTCGCTGGTCCTCAGTCCGTCAGTATTAGACCCCCAGGGACCCCTCACAATCTCACCTTCAGTTCGTTGGCCTCGATGTAGCCGCTTCTGTCTGTGTCGTATTTCCTCCAGGCCTGAAACATTAGAATGAAATCAACTGTTCTACAAAAAACAGTAAAAGGGAAAAGCAGAGCTGAGCGTGTACAGGTGGGGTGTAGTGTGGTGCGGCAAAGCCAAGCGTGTACAGGTGGGGTGTAGTGTGGTGTGGCAGAGCCGAGCGTGTACAGGTGGGGTGTAGTGTGGTGCGGCAGAGCCGAGCGTGTACAGGTGGGGTGTAGTGTGGTGCGGCAGGGCCGAGCGTGTACAGGTGGGGTGTAGTGTGGTGTGGCAGGGCCGAGCGTGTACAGGTGGGGTGTAGTATGGTGTGGCAGAGCCGAGCGTGTACAGGTGGGGTGTAGTGTGGTGCGGCAGGGCCGAGCGTGTACAGGTAGGGTGTAGTGTGATGTGGCAGAGCCGAGCGTGTACAGGTGGGGTGTAGAGTGGTGCGGCAGAGCCGAGCGTGTACAGGTGGGGTGTAGTGTGGTGCGGCAGAGCCGAGCGTGTACAGGTGAGGTGTAGTGTGGTGCGGCAGAGCCGAGCGTGTACAGGTGGGGTGTAGAGTGGTGCGGCAGAGCCGAGCGTGTACAGGTGGGGTGTAGTGTGGTGCGGCAGAGCCGAGCGTGTACAGGTGATGTGTAGTGTGGTGCGGCAGAGCCGAGCGTGTACAGGTGGGGTGTAGAGTGGTGCGGCAGAGCCGAGCGTGTACAGGTGGGGTGTAGTGTGGTGCGGCAGAGCCGAGCGTGTACAGGTGGGGTGTACTGCGGTGTCTCTCGTACCTCCATGAACTCTGTGCTGGAGCCGGCGTGTTGTCTGAAGCAGAGCAGGAAATTTTCTTCTGTGGGGAGAATTTGCGCCAGCTGAGGGGAGACACAATGACACACTGTGACACACTCTGCTGTGTGACACCAGACATCTCCAAAATCCAAGCCTCTGAGGTTTCAGGGCCGGCACCACACCATGGAGCAGGGAGGCCGGTCGAGCACTCACCTCCGCCATCTCGATGCGGCCGTCTGCATTCTTGTCGTACTTCTGCATGAACTCCTTCAGCTTCTCCCCGATATTGATACTGGATCCCTCCTAACGACAGATCAGGACGTCAGATCCCCAGCAGGAGGCAGCCTCCACCACCAGATCCCCAGCAGGAGGCAGCCTCTACCACCAGATCCCCAGCGAGAGGCAGCCTCCACCACCAGATCCCCAGCAGGAGGTAGTCTCCACCACCAGATCCTCAGCGGAAGGCAGCCTCTACCACCAGATCCCCAGCAGGGGGCAGCCTCCACCACCAGATCCCCAGCAGGAGGCAGCCTCCACCAACAGATCCCCAGCAGGGAGCAGCCTCCACCACCAGAGGGCAGCCTCCACCACCAGATCCCCAACAGGGGGCAGCCTCTACCACCAGATCCCCAGCAGAAGGCAGCCTCCACCACCAGATCCCCAGCAGGAGGCAGCTTCCACCACCAGATCCCCAGCAGGAGGCAGCCTCCCCCACCAGATCCCCAGCGGGGGCAGCCTCCCCCACCAGATCCCCAGCGGGGGCAGCCTCCCCCACCAGATCCCCAGGAGGCAGCCTCCCCCACCAGATCCCCAGCAGGAGGTAGTCTCCACCACCAGATTTCCAGCGGAAGGCAGCCTCTACCACCAGATCCCCAGCAGGGAGCAGCCTCCACCACCAGAGGGCAGCCTCCACCACCAGATCCCCAACAGGGGGCAGCCTCTACCACCAGATTCCCAGCAGAAGGCAGCCTCCACCACCAGATCCCCAGCAGGAGGCAGCTTCCACCACCAGATCCCCAGCAGGAGGCAGCCTCCCCCACCAGATCCCCAGCGGGGGCAGCCTCCCCCACCAGAGGGCTGCCTCCACCACCAGATCCCCAACAGGGGGCAGCCTCTACCACCAGATCCCCAGCAGAAGGCAGCCTGCACCACCAGATCCCCAGCAGGAGGCAGCTTCCACCACCAGATCCCCAGCAGAAGGCAGCCTGCACCACCAGATCCCCAGCAGGAGGCAGCTTCCACCACCAGATCCCCAGCAGGAGGCAGCCTCCACACCAGATCCCCAGCAGGAGACAGCCTCCCCCACCAGATCCCCAGCCGGAGGCAGCCTCCCCCACCAGATCCCCAGCGGGGGCAGCCTCCCCCACCAGATCCCCAGCAGGAGGCAGCCTCCCCCACCAGATCCACAGCAGGAGGCAGCCTCCCCCACCAGATCCACAGCAGGAGGCAGCCTCCCCCACCAGATCCCCAAGAGAGGGCAGCCTCCAGCACCAGATTCCCAGCAGGGGGCAGCCTCCACCACCTGATCCCCATCAAGGGGCAGCCTCCACTACCAGATCCCCAGCGGGGCAGTCTCCACCACCAGATCCCCAGCAGGGGCAGGCCTCCACCACCAGATCCCCATCAAGGGGCAGCCTCCACTACCAGATCCCCAGCGGGGCAGTCTTCACCACCAGATCCCCAGCAGGGGCAGGCCTCCACCGCCAGATCCCCAGCAGGGGCCAGCCTCCACCACCTGATCCCCATCAAGGGGCAGCCTCCACTACCAGATCCCCAGCAGGGGCCGGCCTCCACCACTAGATCCCCAGCAGAGGCAGCCTCCTCTCGGGGGGTGGGTTCTTACCACTCCAGCTCCTCTCCTTGCAGCTTCCAGTTCCTGGAAGAAGCTCTCCAATTCCTTCCCTTCAATGTAGCCATTACCTGTAGAGAAGATAAATCACACTGTCACCAGCAGGTCTGCTCCACTGCTCTTACTCCCATTAAACTTGGTAAAAACAAAGACCATCTAGTTTTCCTGGGGTTAAGACGTTTAGCGGATTCAAGGTCCAACAGATGTTTATGATCAGTAATGACAGTGACAAGGTGGACTGTCCCCTCCAAAAAGTCACGACACTCCTCAAAAGCCAACTTGATAGCCAAAACTTCTCTATTGCCAATATCATGGTTCCTTTCGGTCGACAATAATTATTTAGAGAAGGCGGCACATGGATGCCACTTACCAGGGGTCGATCCTGGAGACAACACAGCCCGACCCCACCTCAGATGTTGGGAAACATGGGGTTGAAGGAGTACAGGAGCAGTGCCCGACGGGCGCAGTTGGACCACCTCGAGAAGGCCGGAACTTTCTTTGTCATGTCAGTGAGGGGTTTGACAATCGATGAGATGTTTTTGATAAACTAACAATTGTAGTTGCCAAACCACAAAAAACTTTTTAACGCTTTCAGATTTTCTAGCAGGTCCCATTCCAGAACTGCACGGACCTTATCAGGATCCATCCGGAAACCTGCCGCAGACACTGGAAAGCCCAGGAACTGAACCCCCTGTATGGCAAATACACATTTTTCTAATTTGGCGTAGTTTATTATCCTGCAAAACCTGTAACACCTGCCGGACATGTGCCTGATGTGACTTGAGATCGGGTGAGTATATACCTTTCCAACATTGGGGGTAATAGTACGCCGATGTCAGACTCCCCTTGTTTGTTGTGGGCTCCGGCGCTGAGCCCACATCTTTCCCGGCCCATGTCAGCTGTTTTGAACAGCTGACATGTGCCTCTAAAAGCCATGGGTGGAATTGCGATCCACCCTTGGCTGTTCACTAGTTAAATCCCGCCCATTGGTGACCCCGTCACGTGATCGTAAGTCACCGATGGATTGGTATAACAACCATAGGTCTCCAGCAGACCTCTATGGTTGTCACTGCCAGATTGCTACAAGCACTGCCCGGTGGGCGGCGCTCATAGCAAGTCAGCAATTCTGCTACATACAGGCGATCTGAGCATCCCCTGTATGTAGCAGTGCCGATCGGGTTATGGCAGCTTCTAGTCTCCTATGGAAGCTATTGAAGCATGGTAAAAGTAAAAAAAATGTTTTTAAAAATATAAAAAATATATAAAATCAAAACACACACATATCTGGTATCGCCGAGTTCAGAATCGCCCGATTAATATAAAAAAAGAATTAACCAGATCACTAAACGGCGTAACAAGAAAAAAAAGTAAAAACTACAGAATTACGTTTTTTGGGTCTCCGCAACATTGTATTAAAATGCACACCAAACAACAGATCCAGAATTGAGCGGCACCAGGTAATGTGGATAATCTTCACAGGTTGTGACTATGGAGGACAGATTTTTCCAAAGACTTCTAACACAAAGCTCTATTCTTGCATGTACGGGAGGTGCTCTTCATATAACAAGAAAATAGAAATCCACATAATGCAAAGTTTAAACAGATGTGGCACTCACCCGAATGTTGCAGAAATCAGTGTCTTTTATTCGCTTTATGCGGCATTAGACATTTGCGGAGAGGCAGCAGGAGACAGGACCAGTAGAAGCGCATCCGAGTGAAACGGCCGTCGTCCACTTTCTTCTCCCCGCACCCCTCTCTGTCTCCTGCTGCCTCTCCGCAAATGTCTAATGCCGTATAAAGCGAATAAAAGACACTGATTTCTGCAACATTCGGGTGAGTGCCGCATCTGTTTAAACTTTGCATTGTATTAAAATGCAATAACGGACGAGCAAAAGATCGTATCTGCACTAAAATGGTATCATTAAAAACGTCAGCTCGGCACGCAAAAAATAAGCCCTCACCCGACCCTAGATCACGAAAAATAGAGACGCTATCGGTATCGGAAAATGGTGCAATTTCTTTTTTTTCTTTTTTCTTTTTTTTTTTTTTTACAAACTTTGGAATTTTTTTTTCACCACTTAAATAAAAAAGAACCTAGGCATGTTTGGTGTCTATGAACTCAAAATGACCTGGAGAATCATAATGGCAGCTCAGATTTAGCAGTTAGTGAATATGGTTAAAAAAAAAAACAAAACCTGTGGGGTTGCACTTTTTTGCAATTTCACAGCACTTGGAATTTTTTCTCGTTTTCTAGTACATGACATGGTAAAACCAATGGTGTAATTCAAATTTACAACTCGACCCGCAAAAAACAACCCCTAACATGACCATATTGATGGAAAAATAAAATAGTTATGGCTCTGGGAAGGAGTGGAGCGAAAACCGAAAACACAAAACCAAAAATACCTCTGGTCGTTAAGGGGCTAAAATATCGTCCAGATACACCACTACAAATCTACCAACAAAGTGACAAAAAATGTTAACGAAATGTTGGAAAATGATAGGGGCACTAGTCCAACCAAAGGGCAAGACAAGGTTTTCAGAATGCCCTTCAGGAGTGTTAAAGGGTGTCTTCTACTCATCCCCCTCCTTGATCCTAATCAGATTATAGGATCCCCTGAGGTCCGGTTTAGAGAACCATTTTACACCAAAAATCTGATTAAATATGTCGGAAATGAGTGGGAGGGGATACGGGTCCAGATAGCAATCTGATTTAACTCACGAAAATCTAAACAGGGACGCAGACCCCTGTAAGGGAAAACACACATGAGAGGAGAGCTGGGGGATATCGCCCCACCGTCACCAATCTGTGACAGAGCTTACACAGTCACAGCTCTCTGGCACCCCCCTTACCATTAGGTCAGTCAGGGAACTGCACCTAGGATAAGTAGTCGCCGGTGAGGCTGCCCTGTCACGTACTGGTTATCGGGGCACTCTGCAGTGAGGGCGGTATATATACCACCAGTCCCAGGCCAGGTATATGTATACAGTATGTATGATCCAGCACCGCCAGGATCCCCCAGTAACACCAGGACGGTATGCTGCCACCAGTTCCTCATTAGATATAAGCCCGCTCCGTTAACAAGCTTATATCGGGTCAGAAACCAACCCCAGGTAGCGTATAAGTACTAGCCGGACTCACCAATGTGGGAAATCGGGATTTGAGATAAAAGAGAGGCCCAAAATTAATTGACATTTTAATTGCTGAAAGACGCACTAGAAACTACACATAAATACAGAGATAACAGCCAGAAGTACAGATAAATGTAGAGTACAGGTTGGGATTGCAGTTAGCGTATGTGTCACATTACCAGTCCGTATATCTTGTGGATGGAGGGAAGCTCTCGTATCCACAGGAACCTTCTTAGTTTCTGGTCCGTCTCCACACGTGACATGATGCGGCTTCCATGGCAGAACACTAACAAAGGCTAAAGGTGTGTAGCTAGCTTTTAAACCCTCACTCGCCCTCCCATATTTGCCACCGTCTGTCACGATTCCCACAGTGCTGACACCACTATGTCACGGATCAGGGGTGACCTTTGGCCAGCACATGGCTATCACATGTGCAGGGGGCTTATCTTAGTTATCCCTCCACTGCTACAATGTGAAGAAAACACCAACAAAGGCTATTGACCTATCAATTTGCCGCAGGGGCTTATTTTAGTTATCCCACTGCTGCTACAATATCACAAACTGCAGGGATTTATGTATATCCCGCTTTCCAGTTCCGCTTCGGAACTTGCAGCTCTCCGGCGCCCCCCTTACCCTCAGGTCAGTCAGGGAACTACACCTGGGAAAATTAGTCGCCAACCGGGCCACTTCACTGTGGACTGGCTAGCAGGAACGCTGCAGCGAGGGAATTATAAATGCTCAGGCCGCAGCCAGACAATAGCTTATAAACCCCGTTCCGTCACTGCCAGCTCATCTGCCTAGCCCAGAACATACTTCGCTGCCATCAGCTCAGATTTCTCACAGAGAGGGGTTAGAGACAACCCAAATTAGTAGCGTAATTAACTTCAGAAGACTTAGGGTACGTTTTAGAGCAGGAGAACAAAGCTAGTATTTTATATATTTTACTCCATAAAAGATTAGGCAGTGTTTATAAAAGGCATATAAAGATGTTACAATATGAGACAAAGTATGTACAAAGCAATTATAAAATAAACATGGATTAAAGGAAAATAAACTCACATTTGCTTAGATCATTTCAGGCAAACCATGCTGGTAGGCGGAGCCCCAAATGTCCCAATTCAAGAGATAGTCTTTTGGTGGTGAGGTCACAAGCAAGAATGAAGGCTGGGTTGAGTGCAGCAACTTATACCTGCAGGCTTGTGACATCACTAAAGGGCTGGTTAATGATATTCACTGACCTCAGAGATATTTACATTTCTAGACTCTGGAGACAAACGAAATTCCTGAGTGAGAAGGGAGGAACAACAGGTGGCTTTGCAGGTGTGAGATCTTTTGGAACACCTGGAGTGGACCCTCAGATCCAAGAAAACGAACCTCCCAAGGGTGAGCTGACCATGTAGACAACCCCTATACAGGGAGAATTAGGGGCAGACCCAAGGGAGACTATTGCCGCAGAAGCTGGAACCCGGAGACAGGTAGTAGGAGGTACAAAATAATGAAGCTGGGCGTAGGACAGACAGAGCAGGGTAAGATGAAGTACAGTTTGGTAAGAGCTGAATACAGGCGAGACCAAAGGAGCACTGGGAAGGGGAAGACACAAAGGAAGCAGGACAGGACAGAGACACCAGACTAACAGAGTACGGAGCGGACACTGGGAAGGCTGGACTGGACGAGGAGACAAGGAAGCCTGGGAAAGGCAGAGAAGCTAAACTGGCTGGACAGAGCGGAGACTCAGAACAGGCAGAGCAAAGGTGGACCTGAGTCACAGAAGCACAAATGACAGACAGGCAAGGAGCAGAGGAAGGAATCGCCTTAAGTACATAGAGTGCTGAAGGACTTCCGGGTCACGGTCCTCCAGGATCACAGAGAGGAGATACAGAGCGCCTGTAAATCAGAAAGAGGAAGTGCTGGAGTGGGCGGTGCGCACGCGCACCCAACAAGAACCGGGGAACGGAGAATGAAGGATAGGATGCGAGCCTGCAGGAGGAGCGTGCCGCAGCGGGTAAGTATGAGCGGAGGGAGCAGCGGTGGTCCCAGCAGCAGGCACAGCCGCAGGAGTGGCCGTGACAGCAGGACTGGTCACCTGTAGTTTAAAGCCACACCCTGCTCACCCACTAGCTTCAAGTTACCCAGTGTCTAGGTCATACGACTTGTTTGTTGTATTCAGGGGGGAGAGGGAGAGAGGGGGGGTCAAAGCTGCCGTGTGCTTTCAGGACCATGGTCACATGTGCAAAAATCCCTCTGCTATAGGCTTTTACATTATTGTGACACCGTCCCTCTGGGTTGGGCTGAATTCTCCTCCCTTGACCTCCTAGCTGAAATAATTCCCAATATCTAGGATGGGTCATAACTTCCTAGGGGGAGGTCCAAACGGGATGTCTGACATCTCAACGGGTTTGTTGGGGCTGGACCGATACAGAGAGTTCAAACTTGGGTTAGCTAAGTGATTCTGGAGGGCCAGTCTCGATAGCTCAGTATCCGGGACCGCTAGAGAAATATGAGATGCATGGGTGCGTGCGGAGGGCTCCCAGGGTTCTGGTGGTATACTAGACTTACCCCTGAGATGCACGGTACTCTCATAAATCATTTCTAGATGTCGGTGCCAAAGTGTCTACGCTTTCCCCTTGATAGTTGATTGATGTTGGCCAACTTGCACAAAATTAATTATCACGTTGCCTTTAATTTTCTGGCCAAATGGCGAAGTTTTGTTCTTTTGGGGATTTGTGTACTTATACCAAGGGTGGGGGCCACTTCAGGAGTGGAGGAAGATCTCTGGACAATATACTGGGCCTGAATTAATAAATCCAAAATGGAGTCTCCCTCGTCCTTCACAGCCCCCATCTTTCTAACAAAGAATAACCCCATTGCTAAAGGCAAAGAGGAGGGTTGTCAGTATTCTGGGTTTTCTAAGTTACCTTGTGAATGATTTTGCCCTTTGTTAAGATGGAGTTTGCTGTTTTTGTCTGCCCTACTTCCTGTTCGTTTGTTTAAAACCCGGGTCAAGTGTCAGCCTCTTTGTTGGAGTATTCTGATTCTGTTCTCCTTCAGCTCAGCTGCTGGTTCTGAGCGTGTCTCTACCTCTGGCTCTAGACATTTCCTGCATATGTAAGCTACACTCTCTATGTTATCATTAGTCTGCTGACTTGGAACTTAACCCTCGGTTCACTCCTTCTGGTAAGAACTGTGTTTTTGGAACTTTGTTTCGGGACTGTGTGTTGCCTCATTTACTCCCCCCGGTGGGAGCTGTTGGAAACAACACCAGTATAATACTTTAAGGTGAACCTGTTTCTGAACTTACCTGTGTTTATGCCACATCTGGGATCAACTTGTGTACTAGTTTCTGGACTTACCCGTGTTCAATCACAGCTGGGATGAACTTGTGGACTTGTAATGTAAAGAACAAGGCGTGCACTCTGGGATTTATGAAATTGGTGCTGGTTGAACCCGGAGAAATCCAGATGATTCAGAAATAGAAGAAAACAACCGCACTCAAAATATGCTTTTGCGTAATAAATGTGAAGATTTTAATAGGAACACCACAGTGACAAAATCAAAAGGTTGAGGTAACGTTTCGACCCTTACATGGGCCTATATCAAACCTCACTTATAGGGTGGAGGACAGGGGAGGTGAGCAGTGTCAAGAGAGAACACAGCGGCTCCACTGGGACAGGAGGAACAAGAGTACATCCGGTATAGCACGGACAGGGGATGGGGTCCCTGTAGGAACTGTGGGTCCAGAGGCAGGATGGTCGGCGACCATCCTGCCTCTGGACCCACAGTTCCTACAGGGACCCCATCCCCTGTCCGTGCTATACCGGATGTACTCTTGTTCCTCCTGTCCCAGTGGAGCCGCTGTGTTCTCTCTTGACACTGCTCACCTCCCCTGTCCTCCACCCTATAAGTGAGGTTTGATAAAGGCCCATGTAAGGGTCGAAACGTTACCTCAACCTTTTGATTTTGTCACTGTGGTGTTCCTATTAAAATCTTCACATTTATAACGCAAAAGCATATTTTGAGTGCAGTTGTTTTCTTCTATTTCTGAACTTGTGGACTTGTTCAGGACTTCCCTGTGTTTACTTCATACCTGGATTTGACTCTTTCTGTGCCGACAGTGTTTGGATCTGCACCACGTCACCTATCACACTCACCTTGCTGAGGACTCTGCCTTAAGAACTCCGCCGATTTGCTGTATATATTTCAAGGACTCATTTCATTTCAGGACACTGTGGGTTATCAGTATATTGTTTTGGGTGTTATTGCTGTTGTACAAATACACTATTTGCACTAAAGAAACCCGTCTCTGTCTGTTCATTGCCCCATGCTATCAGAATCCTTGAGTTCCTACAATAGTATTACAAGGGTCTATTATGTCCCTTAGCAAGACTCTCAGAGATGCAATACTTCATGGCCATCCTTTCAGGGCCAGACAAATTGTATAATCTGGTTTTGGGTAATTTCACTCCAGGGAGGTTTACGGGGGGCAATCATGCACACGGTGGGGAGGAAGTTAAAGGTGCCCCTTATCTGAGAGCAAATCCATAAAATCAGACAGAATGAGGGTATGGTTTTAGTGGAAACAGTAGAAATGATGGCACCTAGGCAATTATTTTTGCAGAAATCTCTCCATTTGACTATTTCTCTGGACGACCAGTCAATAATCAGGTCACGCACAGTTATCCAGGGAAGACCAAACACAATAGGAGCAGGGAGACCTTCCAAGATATAACAAGGAAGGAGCTCCGTGTGAAGACCCCTATGCACAGGTGTCACGATAATGTAAAAATGTCATAATGTGAGATTAGTTCTAGAAAGTACCATGTCACACACACACGCTGCAGCTTCGACCCTCCTTTCTCCCTCCTCTGCATTAGCTCATACAACAAACACAACCCTATGGCAGAGACACTGTACAACTAGATACTAATGTGTGAGCAGGGTGTGGCTTTTAAACTGCAGGCGACCAATCCTGTAAAGCCACTCACCCCCATCTCCCCTGCTATATAGGGTAATGGGAGACAAAGGTGCAGCAGCCCCTCCCTCCTCCCAGGAATGCCTTTGTCTGGGGACTCTCAAAAACATAATGCTGCATATGACCAGGGGCGCACCTGGTTCCTCTGGCAATCCTTAAAGGAGAGCACAGGGTTCCTGACTTGGCTGCGTACATACTCATAATTCTCAATACGTGGGCGTGTACATTGCTGGGTCTCCCTTAATACTCCCCTTTTCCCCCATTCCCCCCCCTTTTTTTTCTCTTTTTCTCTTTCTTTCCTTTCTCCTATTTCTACAATTGCTTTTCTTACAGGTTCTGTATTTTGTATATAAGGTCTATGTCCCGAGGTGATTCTCAAGATGAGAACTATGCACCCTTTATGTGCTAGAGTTCTTTTTCAACTACACTTGTGCTGGGTTCTCAGAGACGTAATGTATAGCTCTGGACATTGTAATGATTCTTTTTACTGTTTTTCCTGTTTAAAATTTCAATAAATATATTTACTGAAAAGAAATGTTACCACTGTAGTGACATACAATATGTCACGAGAAATATGCCGCCATATAGTATACTGTTGTGAATTCCGTTCTCAGGCTCCCTCCTGTGGTCATGAGTGGTATTGTGTGAGTTCTGTTCTTGGGCTCCCTCTGGTGGCCTTTAGTGCTTACTGCGGGTCTGTAGCTGGAATCCAGCTGCCTCGTTTCTGCTAGTCTGGCCTCTATTTAACTCCACCTGGACCTTCACTTTTTGCCTGCTGTCGTTGTATTCAGTACTGGTTCTGTTCTCTCTGGACTTTCCTTGTTACCTGTCTCCTCCAGAGAAGCTAAGTCTTGCTAGTTTATGTTTGCTCATTATTTCCTTGAAAAGGTTTCTCTGTATATGATGAGTTCTGTCCAGCTTGCTTATATGTAATATTTTCGCTTGCTGGAAGTTCTGGGGTGCAGAGTTGTGCCCCTCACATCGTGAGTCGGTGTGGGGGTTCTTGTAATTTCTGCGTGGATTATTTTTGATAGCATTTTATACTGACCGCACAGATCCCTTGCTGTCTTCTTACTATTTAGTGTTAGCGGGCCTCATTTGCTAAAAACCTGTTTTCATTTCTACGTTTGTGTTTTCCCCTTAACTCACCGTTATTATTATTTGTGGGGGGCTGTCTAAAACTTTGGGGTGATTTCTCTGAGGCAAGTGAGGCTTGCTTTCTCTCTAGGGGTAGCTAGTTTCTCAGGCTGTGACGAGGTGTCTAGGATTTTAGGTAACGCTCCACGGCTGCCTATAGTGTGTATTGATAGAATCAGGGTTGCGGTCAGTATAGCTCCCACATCCCCAGAGCTTGTCCTAAGGATTTCTGTTACTTAGCAGGTCAGTTTGCGATCCTTGCCACCAGGATCATAACAGTACAGCAGGCCAAAAAAGAGTTAATGCATCGCAAAAGAGGGATAAGAGAGATCCTGAGTTCATTTTTTTTTCCTCTGCAGTTTGGCTAGCCTCTCTCCTCCCCTTAATATCTGGGTGGTTCAGAATACAGCTGCAGACATGGACATTCAGAGTCTGTCCTGTAGTCTGGATCATCTCACTGCAAGGGTACAAGGTATCCAGGATTATGTAGTTCACAGTCCTATGTCAGAGCCTAAAATACCAATTCCTGAGTTATTCTCTGGAGATAGATCTAGGTTTTTGAATTTCAAAAATAATTGTAAATTATTCCTTTCTCTGAGACCTCGTTCCTCTGGTGACCCTGTTCAGCAAGTTAAGATTGTTATTTCTTTGTTACGTGGTGACCCTCAAGATTGGGCATTCTCTCTGCCGCCAGGAGATCCTGCATTACTAAATGTGGATGCGTTTTTTCTGGCGCTTGGATTGCTTTATGAGGAACCTAATCTAATAGACCAGGCAGAAAAGGTTTTGCTGGCTCTCTCTCAGGGTCTGGATGAAGCAGAGGTTTACTGTCAGAAGTTTAGGAAATGGTCTGTGCTCACTCAGTGGAATGAGTGTGCCCTGGCAGCAATTTTCAGAAAAGGTCTTTCTGAAGCCGTTAAGGATGTTATGGTGGAATTTCCCACGCCTGCGGGTCTGAATGAGTCTATGTCGTTGGCCATTCAGATTGATCGGCGTTTGCGGGAGCGCAAACCTGTGCACCATCTGGCGGTATTTTCTGAGCAGAAGCCTGAGTCTATGCAATGTGACAGGATTCTGACCAGAATTGAACGGCAGAATCACAGACGTCAGAATGGGTTGTGCTTTTACTGTGGTTATTCAACTCATGTTATCTCTGATTGTTCTAAGCGCACAAATAGGTTCGCTAGATCTGTCACCATTGGTACTGTACAGCCCAAATTCATTTTGTCTGTTACTTTGATTTGCTCCCTGTCATCCTACTCAGTTATGGCTTTTGTGGATTCAGGTGCTGCCCTGAACTTGATGGATTTGTCATTTGCCAGGCGCTGTGGTTTTATCTTGGAGCCTTTGCAATTTCCTATTCCACTAAAGGGAATTGATGCTACGCCATTGGCCAAGAATAAGCCTCAGTACTGGACTCACGTGACTATGTGCATGACTCCTGCACATCAGGAGGTGATTCGTTTTCTTGTGTTACATAATTTGCATGACGTTGTCGTGTTGGGTCTGCCATGGCTGCAGGCTCATAATCCAGTCTGTTATGGTTCTCAATGGCAAGAGAACATAGCCCAGCAAACATAAGTACTAGCTCTTGGAAGGATGGAAACTAAACTGACCATGAACTAAACCTGCCGCACAACTAACAGTAGCCGGGTAGCGTTGCCTACGTTTTTTATCCCTAGACGCCCAGCGCCGGCCGGAGGACTAACTAATCCTGGCAGAGGAAAATATAGTCCTGGCTCACCTCTAGAGAAATTTCCCCGATAGGCAGACAGAGGCCCCCACATATATTGGCGGTGATTTTAGATGAAATGACAAACGTAGTATGAAAATAGGTTTAGCAAAATTGAGGTCCGCTTACTAGATAGCAGGAAGACAGAAAGGGCACTTTCATGGTCAGCTGAAAACCCTATCAAAATACCATCCTGAAATTACTTTAAGACTCTAGTATTAACTCATAACATCAGAGTGGCAATTTCAGATCACAAGAGCTTTCCAGACACAGAAACGAAACTACAGCTGTGAACTGGAACAAAATGCAAAAACAAACGAGGACTAAAGTCCAACTTAGCTGGGAGTTGTCTAGCAGCAGGAACATGCACAGAAAGGCTTCTGATTACAATGTTGACCGGCATGGAAGTGACAGAGGAGCAAGGTTAAATAGCGACTCCCACATCCTGATGGAAACAGGTGAACAGAGGGGATGATGCACACCAGTTCAATTCCACCAGTGGCCACCGGGGGAGCCCAAAATCCAATTTCACAACAGTACCCCCCCCTCAAGGAGGGGGCACCGAACCCTCACCAGAACCACCAGGGCGATCAGGATGAGCCCTATGAAAGGCACGGACCAGATCGGAGGCATGAACATCAGAGGCAGTCACCCAAGAATTATCCTCCTGACCGTATCCCTTCCATTTGACCAGATACTGGAGTTTCCGTCTGGAAACACGGGAGTCCAAGATTTTTTCCACAACGTACTCCAACTCGCCCTCAACCAACACCAGAGCAGGAGGCTCAACGGAAGGCACAACCGGTACCTCATACCTGCGCAACAATGACCGATGAAAAACATTATGAATAGAAAAAGATGCAGGGAGGTCCAAACGGAAGGACACAGGGTTAAGAATCTCCAATATCTTGTACGGGCCGATGAACCGAGGCTTAAACTTAGGAGAAGAAACCCTCATAGGGACAAAACGAGAAGACAACCACACCAAGTCCCCAACACAAAGCCGAGGACCAACCCGACGCCGGCGGTTGGCAAAAAGCTGAGTCTTCTCCTGGGACAACTTCAAATTGTCCACTACCTGCCCCCAAATCTGATGCAACCTCTCCACCACAGCATCCACTCCAGGACAATCCGAAGATTCCACCTGACCAGAAGAAAATCGAGGATGAAACCCCGAATTACAGAAAAAAGGAGACACCAAGGTGGCAGAGCTGGCCCGATTATTGAGGGCAAACTCCGCTAAAGGCAAAAAAGCAACCCAATCATCCTGATCTGCAGACACAAAACACCTCAAATATGTCTCCAAGGTCTGATTCGTCCGCTCGGTCTGGCCATTAGTCTGAGGATGGAAAGCAGACGAGAAAGACAAATCTATGCCCATCCTAGCACAGAATGCTCGCCAAAATCTAGACACGAATTGGGTTCCTCTGTCAGAAACGATATTCTCCGGAATACCATGCAAACGGACCACATTTTGAAAAAACAGAGGAACCAACTCGGAAGAAGAAGGCAACTTAGGCAGGGGAACCAAATGGACCATCTTAGAGAAACGGTCACACACCACCCAGATGACAGACATCTTCTGAGAAACAGGAAGATCCGAAATAAAATCCATAGAGATGTGCGCCCAGGGCCTCTTCGGGATAGGCAAGGGCAACAACAATCCACTAGCCCGAGAACAACAAGGCTTGGCCCGAGCACAAACGTCACAAGACTGCACAAAGCCTCGCACATCTCGAGACAGGGAAGGCCACCAGAAGGACCTTGCCACCAAATCCCTGGTACCAAAGATTCCAGGATGACCTGTCAACGCAGAAGAATGAACCTCAGAAATGACTTTACTGGTCCAATCATCAGGAACAAACAGTCTACCAGGTGGGCAACGATCAGGTCTATCCGCCTGAAACTCCTGCAAGGCCCGCCGCAGGTCTGGAGAAACGGCAGACAATATCACTCCATCCTTAAGGATACCTGTAGGTTCAGAGTTACCAGGGGAGTCAGGCTCAAAACTCCTAGAAAGGGCATCCGCCTTAACATTCTTAGAACCCGGCAGGTAGGACACCACAAAATTAAACCGAGAGAAAAACAACGACCAGCGCGCCTGTCTAGGATTCAGGCGTCTGGCGGACTCAAGATAAATTAGATTTTTGTGGTCAGTCAATACCACCACCTGATGTCTAGCCCCCTCAAGCCAATGACGCCACTCCTCAAAAGCCCACTTCATGGCCAAAAGCTCCCGATTCCCAACATCATAATTCCGCTCGGCGGGCGAAAATTTACGCAAGAAAAAGGCACAAGGTCTCATCACGGAACAATCGGAACTTCTCTGCGACAAAACTGCCCCAGCTCTGATTTCAGAAGCGTCGACCTCAACCTGAAAAGGAAGAGCAACATCAGGCTGACGCAACACAGGGGCGGAAGAAAAGCGGCGCTTAAGCTCCCGAAAGGCCTCCACAGCAGCAGGGGACCAATCAGCAACATCAGCACCCTTCTTAGTCAAATCAGTCAATGGTTTAACAACATCAGAAAAACCAGCAATAAATCGACGATAAAAGTTAGCAAAGCCCAAAAATTTCTGAAGACTCTTAAGAGAAGAGGGTTGCGTCCAATCACAAATAGCCTGAACCTTGACAGGATCCATCTCGATGGAAGAGGGGGAAAAAATATATCCCAAAAAGGAAATCTTTTGTACCCCAAAAACGCACTTAGAACCCTTCACACACAAGGAATTAGACCGCAAAACCTGAAAAATCCTCCTGACCTGCTGGACATGAGAGTCCCAGTCATCCGAAAAAATCAAAATATCATCCAGATACACAATCATAAATTTATCCAAATAATCACGGAAAATGTCATGCATAAAGGACTGAAAGACTGAAGGGGCATTTGAAAGACCAAAAGGCATCACCAAATACTCAAAGTGGCCCTCGGGCGTATTAAATGCGGTCTTCCACTCATCCCCCTGCTTAATTCGCACCAAATTATACGCCCCACGGAGATCTATCTTAGAGAACCACTTGGCCCCCTTTATGCGAGCAAACAAATCAGTCAGCAGTGGCAACGGATATTGATATTTAACCGTGATTTTATTCAAAAGCCGATAATCAATACACGGTCTTAAAGAGCCATCTTTCTTAGCCACAAAGAAAAAACCGGCTCCTAAGGGAGATGACGAAGGACGAATATGTCCCTTTTCCAAGGACTCCTTTATATATTCTCGCATAGCAGCATGTTCAGGCACGGACAGATTAAATAAACGACCCTTAGGGTATTTACTACCCGGAATCAAATCTATGGCACAATCGCACTCCCGGTGCGGAGGTAATGAACCAAGCTTAGGTTCTTCAAAAACGTCACGATATTCAGTCAAGAATTCAGGAATCTCAGAGGGAATAGATGATGAAATGGAAACCACAGGTACGTCCCCATGCGTCCCCTTACATCCCCAGCTTAACACAGACATAGCTTTCCAGTCAAGGACTGGGTTATGAGATTGCAGCCATGGCAATCCAAGCACCAACACATCATGTAGGTTATACAGCACAAGAAAGCGAATAATCTCCTGATGATCCGGATTAATCCGCATAGTTACTTGTGTCCAGTATTGTGGTTTATTACTAGCCAATGGGGTGGAGTCAATCCCCTTCAGGGGTATAGGAGTTTCAAGAGGCTCCAAATCATACCCACAGCGTTTGGCAAAGGACCAATCCATAAGACTCAAAGCGGCGCCAGAGTCGACATAGGCATCCGCGGTAATAGATGATAAAGAACAAATCAGGGTCACAGATAGAATAAACTTAGACTGTAAAGTGCCAATTGAAACAGACTTATCAAGCTTCTTAGTACGCTTAGAGCATGCTGATATAACATGAGTTGAATCACCGCAATAGAAGCACAACCCATTTTTTCGTCTTAAATTCTGCCGTTCACTTCTGGACAGAATTCTATCACATTGCATATTCTCTGGCGTCTTCTCAGTAGACACTGCCAAATGGTGCACAGGTTTGCGCTCCCGCAGACGCCTATCGATCTGGATAGCCATTGTCATGGACTCATTCAGACCCGCAGGCACAGGGAACCCCACCATAACATCCTTAATGGCATCAGAGAGACCCTCTCTGAAATTCGCCTCCAAGGCGCACTCATTCCACTGAGTAAGCACAGCCCATTTACGGAATTTCTGGCAGTATATTTCAGCTTCGTCTTGCCCCTGAGATAGGGACATCAAGGCCTTTTCCGCCTGAAGCTCTAACTGAGGTTCCTCATAAAGCAACCCCAAGGCCAGAAAAAACGCATCCACATTGAGCAACGCAGGATCCCCTGGAGCCAATGCAAAAGCCCAATCCTGAGGGTCGCCCCGGAGCAAGGAAATCACAATCCTGACCTGCTGAGCAGGATCTCCAGCAGAGCGAGATTTCAGGGACAAAAACAACTTGCAATTATTTTTGAAATTTTGAAAGCAAGATCTATTCCCCGAGAAAAATTCAGGCAAAGGAATTCTAGGTTCAGATATAGGAACATGAACAACAAAATCTTGTAAATTTTGAACTTTCGTGGTGAGATTATTCAAACCTGCAGCTAAACTCTGAATATCCATTTTAAACAGGTGAACACAGAGCCATTCCAGGATTAGAAGGAGAGAGAGAGAGAGAAAGGCTGCAATATAGGCAGACTTGCAAGAGATTCAATTACAAGCACACTCAGAACTGAAGGGAAGGGAAAAAAAAAAAAAAAATCTTCAGCAGACTTCTCTTTTCTCTCCTTTCTCTGTCAATTAATTTAACCCTTTTTGGCCGGTCAAACTGTTATGGTTCTCAATGGCAAGAGAACATAGCCCAGCAAACATAAGTACTAGCTCTTGGAAGGATGGAAACTAAACTGACCATGAACTAAACCTGCCGCACAACTAACAGTAGCCGGGTAGCGTTGCCTACGTTTTTTATCCCTAGACGCCCAGCGCCGGCCGGAGGACTAACTAATCCTGGCAGAGGAAAATATAGTCCTGGCTCACCTCTAGAGAAATTTCCCCGATAGGCAGACAGAGGCCCCCACATATATTGGCGGTGATTTTAGATGAAATGACAAACGTAGTATGAAAATAGGTTTAGCAAAATTGAGGTCCGCTTACTAGATAGCAGGAAGACAGAAAGGGCACTTTCATGGTCAGCTGAAAACCCTATCAAAATACCATCCTGAAATTACTTTAAGACTCTAGTATTAACTCATAACATCAGAGTGGCAATTTCAGATCACAAGAGCTTTCCAGACACAGAAACGAAACTACAGCTGTGAACTGGAACAAAATGCAAAAACAAACGAGGACTAAAGTCCAACTTAGCTGGGAGTTGTCTAGCAGCAGGAACATGCACAGAAAGGCTTCTGATTACAATGTTGACCGGCATGGAAGTGACAGAGGAGCAAGGTTAAATAGCGACTCCCACATCCTGATGGAAACAGGTGAACAGAGGGGATGATGCACACCAGTTCAATTCCACCAGTGGCCACCGGGGGAGCCCAAAATCCAATTTCACAACACCAGTCCTGGATTGGAAAGCAATGTCTGTGTCAAGTTGGGGTTGCCAGGGGATTCATGGCGATGCTCCTTTGGTGTCAATTGCTGCTTCTACTCCTTCTGAAGTCCCTGAATTTCTGTCGGACTACCAGGATGTATTTGATGAGCCCAAATCCAGTGCCCTACCTCCTCATAGGGATTGTGATTGTGCTATAAATTTGATTCCTGGTAGTAAGTTCCCTAAGGGACGACGTTTCAATTTATCTGTACCAGAACATACCGCTATGCGGAGTTATATAAAGGAGTCTCTGGAGAAGGGGCATATTCGCCCGTCCTCGTCCCCTTTGGGTGCGGGGTTCTTTTTTTGTGGCCAAGAAGGATGGTTCTCTGAGACCTTGTATAGATTATCGCCTTCTAAATAACATCACGGTCAAATTTCAGTATCCTTTGCCATTGCTGTCTGATCTGTTTGCTCGGATTAAGGGGGCTAGTTGGTTCACCAAGATAGATCTTCGAGGAGCGTATAATCTTGTGCGTATAAAAGAGGGCGATGAATGGAAAACGGCATTAAATACGCCCGAAGGCCATTTTGAGTACTTGGTGATGCCTTTTGGGCTCTCTAATGCACCTTCCGTGTTTCAGTCCTTTATGCACGACATCTTCCGAGAGTATCTGGATAGATTTATGATTGTGTACCTGGATGATATTTTGGTATTTTCTGACGATTGGGAATCCCATGTGAAGCAGGTCAGGATGGTATTTCAGGTCCTGCGTGCCAATGCCTTATTTGTGAAGGGCTCTAAATGTCTCTTCGGAGTCCAGAAGGTTTCCTTTTTGGGCTTTATTTTTTCTCCTTCCACTATTGAGATGGATCCAGTTAAGGTCCAGGCTATTTATGACTGGACTCAACCTACATCAGTGAAGAGTCTTCAGAAGTTCTTGGGCTTTGCTAATTTTTACCGTTGCTTCATCACTAATTTCTCTAGTGTGGTTAAGCCTTTGACGGATTTGACCAAGAAGGGTTCTGATGTGACCAATTGGTCTCCTGCGGCCGTGGAGGCCTTTCAGGAGCTGAAACGTCGATTTTCTTCGGCTCCTGTCTTGCGTCAGCCGGATGTCTCTCTCCCTTTCCAGGTCGAGGTTGATGCCTCTGAGATAGGAGCAGGGGCTGTCTTGTCGCAGAAAAACTCTGATGGCTCTATGATGAGGCCATGTGCTTTCTTTTCAAGAAAGTTTTCGCCTGCCGAGCGGAATTATGATGTTGGTAATCGGGAGTTGTTGGCAATGAAGTGGGCATTTGAGGAGTGGCGACATTGGCTTGAGGGAGCCAAACATCATGTGGTGGTCTTGACGGATCACAAGAATTTGACTTATCTCGAGTCTGCCAAACGGTTAAATCCTAGACAGGCTCGATGGTCGCTGTTTTTCTCCCGTTTCAATTTCGTGGTTTCATACCTTCCGGGTTCAAAGAACGTGAAGGCTGATGCCCTTTCTAGGAGTTTTGTGCCTGACTCTCCGGGAGTTTCTGAACCGGCTGGTATCCTCAGAGAGGGGGTGATTCTGTCTGCCATCTCCCCTGATTTGCGGCGGGTGCTGCAGGAATTTCAGGCCAATAAACCTGACCGTTGTCCACCGGAGAGACTGTTTGTCCCGGATAGATGGACCAGTAGAGTTATTTCCGAGGTTCATTCTTCGGTGTTGGCGGGTCACCCTGGAATTTTTGGTACCAGGGATTTGGTGGCTAGGTCCTTTTGGTGGCCGTCCTTGTCGCGGGATGTGCGTTCCTTTGTGCAGTCCTGTGGGATTTGTGCTCGGGCCAAGCCTTGCTGTTCTCGTGCCAGTGGTTTGCTTTTGCCTTTGCCTGTCCCAAAGAGGCCTTGGACGCATATTTCCATGGATTTTATTTCGGATCTTCCAGTCTCTCAGAGGATGTCTGTCACCTGGGTGGTTTGTGATCGTTTTTCTAAAATGGTCCATTTGGTGCCCTTGCCTAAGCTGCCTTCCTCCTCCGATTTGGTGCCGCTGTTTTTTCAGAATGTGGTTCGTTTGCATGGGATTCCGGAGAACATTGTGTCTGACAGAGGATCCCAGTTTGTGTCCAGATTTTGGCGGTCCTTTTGTGCTAAGATGGGCATTGATTTGTCGTTTTCGTCGGCCTTCCATCCTCAGACGAATGGCCAAACTGAACGAACTAATCAGACCTTGGAAACTTATCTGAGATGTTTTGTTTCGGCTGATCAGGATAATTGGGTGTCCTTTTTGCCATTGGCTGAGTTCGCCCTCAATAATCGGGCTAGTTCTGCTACTTTGGTTTCACCTTTTTTTTGCAATTCTGGTTTTCATCCTCGTTTTTCCTCAGGTCAGGTTGAGCCTTCGGACTGTCCTGGGGTGGATTCTGTGGTGGATAGGTTGCAACAGATTTGGAACCACATAGTGGACAATTTGACGTTGTCACAAGAGAAGGCTCAGCGCTTTTGCTAACCGCCGTCGCTGTGTGGGTCCCCGACTTCGTGTGGGGGATTTGGTATGGCTGTCTTCTCGTTTCGTTCCTATGAAGGTTTCCTCTCCTAAGTTCAAGCCTCGTTTCATCGGTCCTTATAAGATTTTAGAAATCCTTAACCCTATGTCATTTCGTTTGGACCTCCCAGCATCGTTTGCCATTCATAATGTGTTCCATAGGTCATTATTGCGGAGGTATGTGGTGCCTGTGGTTCCTTCTGTTGATCCTCCTGCTCCGGTGTTGGTTGAGGGAGAATTGGAGTATGTGGTGGAGAAGATCTTGGATTCTCGTATTTCGAGACGGAAGCTTCAGTACTTGGTTAAGTGGAAGGGCTATGGTCAGGAGGATAATTCCTGGGTTGTCACCTCTGATGTCCATGCGGCTGATTAGGATCGTGCCTTTCATCTGGCTCGTCCGGATCGGCCTGGGGGCTCTGGTGAGGGTTCGGTGACCCCTCCTCAAGGGGGGGGTACTGTTGTGAATTCCGTTCTTGGGCTCCCTCCTGTGGTCATGAGTGGTATTGTGTGAGTTCTGTTCTTGGGCTCCCTCTGGTGGCCTTTAGTGCTTACTGCGGGTCTGTAGCTGGAATCCAGCTGCCTCGTTTCTGCTAGTCTGGCCTCTATTTAACTCCGCCTGGACCTTCACTTTTTGCCTGCTGTCGTTGTATTCAGTACTGGTTCTGTTCTCTCTGGACTTTCCTTGTTACCTGTCTCCTCCAGAGAAGCTAAGTCTTGCTAGTTTATGTTTGCTCATTATTTCCTTGAAAAGGTTTCTCTGTATATGATGAGTTCTGTCCAGCTTGCTTATATGTAATATTTTCGCTTGCTGGTAGTTCTGGGGTGCAGAGTTGCGCCCCTCACATCGTGAGTCGGTGTGGGGGTTCTTGTAATTTCTGCGTGGATTATTTTTGATAGCATTTTATACTGACCGCACAGATCCCTTGCTGTCTTCTTACTATTTAGTGTTAGCGGGCCTCATTTGCTAAAAACCTGTTTTCATTTCTACGTTTGTGTTTTCCCCTTAACTCACCGTTATTATTTGTGGGGGGCTGTCTAAAACTTTGGGGTGATTTCTCTGAGGCAAGTGAGGCTTGCTTTCTCTCTAGGGGTAGCTAGTTTCTCAGGCTGTGACGAGGCGTCTAGGATTTTAGGTAACGCTCCACGGCTGCCTATAGTGTGTATTGATAGAATCAGGGTTGCGGTCAGTATAGCTCCCACATCCCCAGAGCTTGTCCTAAGGATTTCTGTTACTTAGCAGGTCAGTTTGCGATCCTTGCCACCAGGATCATAACAGTATACGTCCGGTTACCCTTGTGAAAATAAAACAAATTGGGGCTAATTAAAAAAACAAAAAACAAAAAACAAATTCTGAGAAAAGGGTGCATATCATTACTCAGCCCACTTAGTGATGTCACAATGAGAGGGCATATCTTACGCCTGCTGAGTTGTGTTTTAGTCTTGGCCCAGGAAGCGAGCTAACAGCTCGACACGGCTGTTCTAATGCACCTGGATGTATCTCCTGAGCACACTGCCGCCATGCTGATATGAAATGATCTGAACGAACTGTAAGTGTTCTATTCCATTTTAATTCCATTTTATTTTGTAATTTTTAATGTACACAGGATTTTGCTTTCCTTGTAATATCTTTTATACTTTGTAAACACTGCCTAACTTTTTATGGAGTAAAATATATAATTTACTAGCTGTCTCTTCCTGCTCTATGAACGAACTGCCGCTTCCTCTGAAGTGAATTACGCTACTGATTTGGGTTGGCTCCAGACCCGTTAACCTTTGGTAGAATCGGAGCTGGTGGCAGCATACTTTGCTCTGTGCGATTGAGAATCTTTGTAGCGACGGCGGCATTAATACGTATTGTTCCCGCCTGTGTGGGAGTAGTAACATTGCCCTCGCTGCAGCATGCCCAATAGCCAGTACATAGCAGGCAGCCTTTCTGGCGACTAATTACCTGGGTGCAGTACCTAATCTGACCTGAGGGTAAAGGGGGCGCCAGAGAGCTGCAAGTTCCAAACGAGAACTGGGAAGTGGGATATAGATAAATCCCCTTCAGAAGGAACCAGGGGCAACCAAACAACCCTGGTTCATGACAAATTAGTGTGAGTAGTGGGGACAATAAAGATATCCTCCCCGGGATCCCTGACATACTGCTGGGATCCGTGACATAGTGTTGGCAGCACGGTGGGATCCATGACATATTGGAGGCAGAGCGGTGGGATAATAGAGCAGTAGTGATCTGGCTTGAGCAATCATTCCTTTCACTAAAAACTTGCACAGTTCTTGAGAGGACTCTGCGCAATAAGTTTAGGAGAGAAAGCTTGGTGTATATTAGTCCTGAGACAATTGTGTGTACTTGCGATTACCCCCTTCCTTTCTCTTTGTTTTTCTATCCTATCTTTTATTTAGCAATGATGGCAGCAAAAGGAGAAGCCTGGTACACCCAGCAGAAGAGGGTCACTCTTGTTGGGGTATGCGTGTACCACGGCCTGGACCCCCATATCAAAACCTAGGCTCAAATGGTCACAGAACTGGTGCGATTTGAAATGGACCAAACCGGTCCTCAGAGCCCAGTGGATGCAGAAGCCAGCACCAGGGCAAATGGTGCTGCTGCCGAGGTCCAACAGCGGAATGCCAGCCCTACTTGCAATCAGGGGAGCGCGGACCTCCGCCTGCAGCTAGCTCTGCAACAATGCTCCGCAGATGACACAGAGAGACGTCTGCAGCTGGTTCTGCAATTCGAAAAGGCCCAGCAGGAGGCGGAGCGAGCTAAGCGGCAAGTGGAGCGGGAGCACCAGCTGGAGTTAGCCCGACTCCAGGTGCAGAGGTCATCCCAGTCCAGCGGCGAGCCCAGCAGCGCTCAGATCCCTAAACCCTGGCCAGAGCACTTTCCTGTGATGGAAAAGGACGGGGACTTAAACACTTTTCTGCGGGCATTTGAAAAAGACTGCAGACAGTACCGGCTGCCTGGGAACCAATGGGCCTGATACCTGACCCCAAGGCTAAGAGGCAAAGCTCTGGAGGCGTTTGCTTCTCTCAAGCCAGACCAAGATGAATACTATGAGGCCATCAAGCAGGCTCTGATAACCAAGTACCAGCTTACACCTGAAGTTTACCGTAGAAAGTTCCAGAACCTCCAACGTGGCCCACACGACAGCTACGGCGATGTGGTGTATGGACTCAGGACCCACTTTGACCAGTGGACCCAAGGACTGTGAGTGACCACCTTTGCACAGCTGCGAGACCTGATGATCACAGACCAGTTCTTACATCTTTGCCCAGCTGAGGTGCAACAGTTCGTGATGGACAGAGAACCAAAAGACGTGACGAAAGCAGTGCAGATTGCCGATGCCTATGAGGCCAACCATAAATCGGAAGTGCGGAAGCCAGTCACCGCCAGCTGGAGAGGGGGTAAGCCTGCAACCAACGCCAGTACCCCTGCCAGCCAACACAACAGAGACCCTGTCCTCGTTGCCAACATTATCAGACCTACCACCGACCCTCACCAGTGTTTTTCCTGTAAACGGACGGGTCATATCAGCGCCAAATGTCCGGAGAAGCAGAGGAACCCCTAGCCAAGGCCCCAGGGCCTAATGCAGTTCTTTTGGTGGGTGGTGCGGTTGGGACGGTCTATGACAACGTGCAGCACGTCACCGTGGGGGGCCATGTCGCTACAGGCCTCAAGGACACCAGGGCTGAACGAACCCTCATCCGACCCGAACTGGCAGCCACTGAAGAGATCATTCCGGGGAAAACCCTGACTGTCACCAGGATTGGGGGCATCAGCTGTCCCCAACCAATGGCCCGGTTGTATATAGATTGGGGTGACGGAAGTGGTGCTGTCTGATAACTTGCCCACTGATGTTTTATTAGGGACTGATATGGGGAGAATGCTTGCATGTGTTACCTGACAATGCTTTCCTGATTGATGATGTCCTTGATAATGATCTTTCAGAAAATGCAGAGAGTAATACCGATAATGCTAATGATGAACATATGCATGTTTTACCTGATAACCATTTGTTTCCTAAGGATCATGTGTTCACAGGTGCAGAAGTGTTCAACCATGTCACTCTGCGGGGTGGAATGGCTGAGGAACCCCTAACAGGAGCAAGCGATGGTGCTCAGGGAAATGAGGAGATGCATGGAAACCGTGAGGAAGGTGATGCCGTGCAACTGATCAGTGCCACAGAGGAAGGTAACTGGCCCATAAGTAGCACTGCTCCTGGGATGTTGGGGGTGGATGGGGAGGTAGTACCCATAGCATCGCCGGCTGATGGGTCTTTCGAAATCCCCGGGGAGACAGCCTACATAGCTGCTGTCACCCACAGTCAAAGTGCCCGGAACGCAGATAATGTTCTGCCTTCTGGGCCCTAATCATTCACAGGCATGACTGAACCAGAGATGGACCCAGAGCAGGTCCCAGAGGGTTCTCTTGGGGAAGGGACCCTGATGTCGCTTCTGGCTGCACCTAGACAGGAGTTCCAGGCCGCTCTGCAGTCAGATGCGAGCCTGGAGAGTTTGAGACACCTCGCCGAGACACCCACCCCCGTAACTGATAAGGAGAGGGTGTTCTGGGAACGAGGGAGGTTGTACCGGCAGACAGTACCCAGAAAATCGCAAAAGGAGTGGTTGAGGGAAAAACAGCTGGTCGTTCCGCACTAATTCAGGGATTGTCATGCTCGCGCCCAGACTGGTTGGCGCGGGCGTGCGGGGGAGTGGCCCCACTGGACCACAGACCAAACCTCCCTGGAAGGGGCGTAACTAAGTAGCTTCCTAGGTGTTCGCTGGAGCCTCTGATGGTGAGGTCAGACTTGTGCAATAGGAAGCTACCAGGTACCACTCCAGGGTAGAGTCTGGTTGTGGCTGCTGATCCCACCGGGGAACGGAACATAGACAAGCAAGCGGGCACGGCTGGCACATAGGCAGGCAGACGGGTACAACAGGAACACTGTCAGGCAGGCGGGCACGGCTGGCTCTCTGGTAGGCAGGCGGGTACGGCTGGCTCTCTGGCAGGACTGGTGGACAAGACTGGTACACTGGAAGAACCGGTAGGGATCGGTCTGCAGGCAGGTATGTAGAACGGGTAAGAACCTGTTCAGACACGAGGACCTAGGAATAAGTAGATAAAGACCGCAAGAGCGGATGCAGAGCGAAAGCACAGGAGCTAGAGCCAAGAACAGAAAAGCAGGAGGCGGAGCCAAGAACAGGAGGCGGAGCCAAGTGCAAAACCGCAGGAGGCGGAGCCAAGAGCTGGCGGCGGAGCCAAGTGCAGGAGAAGTAGAACCGCAAGGAGCGGAGCCAGGTAGAACCGCAAGGAGCGGAGCCAGGTAGAACCGCAAGGAGCGGAGCCAGGTAGAACCGCAAGGAGCGGAGGCAGGTAGAACCGCAAGGAGCGGAGAGGAGCTGCGGGAGAGGTCTCTGCAGCAAAGCTGAGCAGAGCCACAAGGAATGTGGAGAGAAGCTGCAGCAAGGGATAACTGCAACAGCAGAAGATAAGCTGAGTAGAAAGGAGCAGAAACGCAGAAGTGAGGAGCAGAGGTAAAGTCACAAAGGTTCAGAGCAGGCAGAGCTGCAAGAGTGCGGAGTGTAAGCAGACTGAGAATACAAGGAAAGACAACAGGGAAGGAAGCCAAAGACTAGGAGACCGAGGTAAGACTAAGTACAGACAAGGCAATGGAACAAGACACAAGGACAAATACACTGGGGCCAGGATATTCTGCCTCCTGGTGGGCGGACAACAAGACCAAGGAAATAACACAGAGAATCCTCCAGAGAGGGAGTAACTCAGAGAAAGGCCAGGCAAACTCAGAAGCAAGACACTAACTGAGCTAACACATTGCACAGGCCCAGACCACTGGGTGGAGCTGAACTAAATACTGGAGGTCTCCTGGCAATTGGTCAGGAATAGATTGGACAGATGCACCTGATTCCTATAAGAACCAGAGAGTTCAGGCGCCGCCCCTCTATACACAGAACTATGAAGCATGCAGAGAGCAGAGACACAGAACATGGAGCTGGCAAGAAACAGAAACCACATCATGGCCTGGAGCAGTGGGTAAGATAGTGTGAGAAATGCGAGGCCATGCCGTGATGCCAGCAGAGTTGTTACAGGGATGAGTTGTTGCGGATTGCCCATGAGATCCCGCTCGCTAGACACTTGGGGATCAGCAAAACTAAGGCCCGGCTGTCTCAACACTTCTATTGGCCCAAGATGGGGACAGATATGACAAACTACTGCCGCTCCTGTGTCACCTGCCAAACAGTGGGGAAGGCAGGGCCTGCTCTTAAGGCTCCCCTGATCCCTTTGCCAGTGATAGAGGAGCCTTTCCAGAGGATCGCGGTGGACATTGTGTGCCCGCTGGCCGTCCCCAGCAGCTCTGGAAAGCAATACATCCTCACTGTGGTAGACTACGCTACCCGGTACCCAGAGGCAGTGGCTCTGTCCTCAACCAGGGCGGATAAGGTGGCGGATGCACTTTTGGCTATCTTTTCACGGGTAGGATTTCCCAGGGACATGCTTACCGATCAAGGGACCCAATTCATGTCTCGCCTAATGGAGGATCTCTGTAAGAGAAAAGAGAATGCAGGTGAAGCGTCTGGTATCGCGTGCGTATCACCCACAGACAATTGGCTTGTGTGAGCGCTTCAATGGTACCCTCAAACAGATGCTACGCATGCTGGCGGTACCTCCCACACCTGCTATTCGCTTACCGAGAGGTTCCGCAGGCCTCGACGGGGTTCTCCCCTTTCGAGCTCCTGTATGGCAGGCGAGTTCGGTGACCCCATGGGTTGGTAAGGGAATCCTGGGAAGAGGAGCCGAACCCTTCTGAAGTGTCCATACTGGGGTATGTCATGCGCTTCCGTGACAAAATGCAGACCTCGACGCAGTTGGTGCATGACAACATAACGCAGGCTCAGGCTGATCAGAAGTACTGGCATGGCCGGCGTCAGCACCTGGCGTACCCGGGCCAGTGCCAAGGCCCTGAGCAGGCGGGGGGGAAACACTCACCGTCGAGGACACCTGCGCACTATTGGGGCCCAGTGTCTGTGCTAGTGCAGACATCTGCGAGTGGGCCCCTCCCCTTGATCAGGGTCCCAGCACTTGTGATACTTACCTCTCCCAGCTCCACCGCTGCGGCGTTTGATGACTGTGTCGTTCAGGTCAAAGGGCGTGATGACGTCACATCTGTACGCCCTCTGCCTGAGCAGTCACCGTTCAGAGAGCTGAAAGACGACGACGCTGAGGAGTCCGGAGCAGAGCGTCAGCCAGCAATGAGAGGTATTTCATTTTTTTTATGTTTGGAGCATTATATATGGGGCTTATCATGTATGGGGCTCATTATACACTGGAGCATCATATATGGAGCCCATTATACACTGGAGCATCATGTATGGGCACATCATACACTGGAGCATTAAATATGGGGCCCATTATATATGGAGCATTATATGGAGCCCATCATATACTTTATGGAGCATTATATGGGACCCATTATGTATGGAGCAACATATGGGGCCCATTATACAGTATTGAGTAATACATGGGGCTCATTATACTGTATGGAGCAATATATGGGGCCTATTATATACTGTATGGAGCAATATATGGGGCTCATTATTCTGTATGGAGCACTATATGTGGCTCATTATACTGTACGGAGCATTATATTAGGTCTATTATTCTGTATGTATAAATATATGGAGCTCATTACTCTGTATGGAGCATTATATGGGGCCTATTATTCTGAATGGAGCAATATATGGTGCACATAATACTGTACGGAGTAATATATGTGGCTTATTGTACTGTATGGAGCATTATATGTGGCTCATTATACTGTATGAAGCATTGCATGGGGTCCATTATTCTGTATGGAGCAATATATGTTGCTCATTATTCTGTATGGAGCAATATGTGGGGCTCATTATTATGTATGGAGCATTATGTGGTGCCCATAATACTGTATGGAGCAATATATGAGGCTGTGAAGGAAGCCCCGGTTCCTCCCACGTCACCAATCTGTGACGTCACTACACAGGCTCAGCTCTCCGGTGCCCCCTTTGTCTCTCAGGTCAATATGGGAACTGCACCTAGAGCAAATGACCGCCAGTGAGACTGCCCTGTTACCCACGCTGGGTATTCTAAGATTCGCAATCAGAGTAAAAGGATCAGCCCAAAATTAATTTATGATTTAATTGCCTTAAGGGAGCTCTAGGTAATTATAAGAAATATACAGTTAAAATATAGCAAGAGTTACAGTCAGAGTAAAATATAACAATAATAATACAAGGCTTAAAGGTATAAAGCTGGAGGTCAATTTACCAGGTTGAAGGTCGCTTGTGGAGGCCGGGGGGCTCTGCGCTCCACAGGTAGACAGCTTAGTTGCCGGGGAGCCCCCAGAAAGCGTGTGCTTACCCACCTCTGACTGGCCTGCCCTCTTTTGTAGTTCCTCAGTTACTCATCTTCTTCTGTGTGTGAGTCACTCTGCAAGTGTCCTCAGTTCTTAACCCTGCCGTGCCCCTCCCCCCTGTACCTGGGCGGGCTAAGAATCTCCACCCCTCAGCTTCCCTGCAAGATCTGTATCCAATATCTAATGGGATACCTTCTCTCAGGATGATCGGATCAGCACACGAGCGGTACCAGCGCACAAGGTTTGTTCTGCCGGTCGCACAGGGACCAAACCCGGACCCATTCGGTCACTGTGGGATGCTGCTCTCCATATCTCAGGTTCCAGAACTCCCACGGACCCAGGAGTTGCACTGTCAGATGCACAATTTCTTTAGGGCGAGGGGGATATTTTTTATGAGCCTGTACCTCGGACGATGCGTCCATAATTCATGATTCCATGTTGGAGACGGTTCGACTGGAAGGCCACAATAGACGTGTATCCTGTGGCCACTTGACATGCGTGCTGTAATTGAGCCCCCAGGCACCTCCTTGTCCCCTGCTGGTGTGGCTTCCTCATTGAGCTTTGAAGTACCTTCTGCCTGCTACGCTGAGCTTAATTCCATTACCATGCTAAAAGGAACTTTATTCATGAGAAAAGGTGGGGGCCAGGAGTGCTCATCTCTGCAGATCTGTAACCAGGAGACAAAATGGAGTCACGCCAATCTCTGTTAGTATGCCCGTATCCAAGATGGCAGCTGCTCCCTCATCACAGAGGCACTTTATTCTGTATGGAGCACTATGTGGTGCCTATAATACTGCAAGGAGCAATATATGGGGAACATTATTCTGCATGGAGCATTATGTGATGCCCATAATACTGTATGGAGGACTATAGTTTCCGGTTTCTGACCTATTGAATAATTTATAATAGATATCACTCATGTAAAGTGAAATCTTTGGCAATGTACTATATCTGTATTTCTCTGCTGTAACTGTGCATTATGAATTGTGGTATGTGTTAAAGGGGCCCACTGAGACTCTTTCGCCCGGGGCCCACGAAAACCTGCAGCCGGCCCTGAGCACTGGTACGACCAGAACGCCCGGAAGTGGACCTACCATGTGGGTCAAAAGGTGTGGGTGCTGGTCCCCGTACCAAAGGATAAGCTTCCGACAGCCTGGGAAGGCCCGTACGTCGTCCACCAACAGCTCAACCCAGTCACCTACGTGGTCACGCTTGACCACACTCGGGGTAGGCAAAAGGCCTTTCACGTCAACATGATGAAGGCTCATCACGAAAATGAACCTTACATCCTACCGGTCTGCAGCCTGCCCGAAGACGGGGAGGAAGACCCCCCTCCGGGACATGCCGGCCCAAGCCAATGCTGGTGGGTCCATCGAGGATGTGGGGGTAAGCGCCTTGCTAACTGAACCCCAGCGGTCACAGTTGCGGACCATGCTGGAACCCTTCTGGGTCGTGTTCTCCAACCGACCTGGACGTTATAGAGCAGGAGAGAGAAGCTAGTAATTTTATATTTTACTCCAAAAAAGGTAGACAGTGTTTACAGAAGTATAAAAAGATAATATAAGGAAGACAATTATGGTATGTACAATACAATTACAAATAAAATGGGATTAACGTTGAAAAATCACTTACATTTCGTTGTCATATCATCTGATGGCTGACAGTGTGCTGTGGGGGAAGGACGAGCATATATCCAGATGCATCACCCCTGTCTCTCAGCAGGACCCCAGACAAAGACACGTGAAACTGCTGCTTCACTCACTTATTTCCTAGCCCAAACCCCCCCTGTGGTGACCTCACTTAGTGGCTGAAACCTCCCCTTTACTTAGAGTTATGGTAACTATTTTTATGCCTAGCCTGCTGTATGAATCTTGTATACGAAAAATACAATGATCAGGATGTGCCCCACATCAGGGGGATTCTAAGTGTAGACACGGTGTAATTACATGACCCGCTTATAGAGAAACCCACTCACTGCACTCGTTGAGTTTAGCTTCTAGCGATTTCAGGGAGCCATAGATCCCTCGATGGACATCCGGAATATATAATTCTTATATCTCTAGCCCTGATCGGCGCCAATATATAACCTTCAAAGAACAATAGAAGCTCATGCTTTGTATACCAGTTTTAACCAGTATAAGATGGGAGGGGGGAATGAGTAGGGTAGGGAGATTTGTCTGCGTAAAACTGAGCCATATAAATTCTTGAGGGAGGGGAGAATGAGGGGTTTAGGATTACACACAAAGAAAAGAAGGGGAAGAGGGGGTCAGAAAGGCTCACAGCATGTATCTGGAAAGCCATGGAACTTCTAGGTAGATACTCAAACATGGCATATTCACATTATCAGCGGCATCCAGCGACTCTGAAGTCTCGCAAAGTGCTAGTGCGTCTTTTGGTCTTTCAGACAGGCCCAGACAAAACTGGCTCCTAAGAGCAGGATCGTTCCACTGGGTGTCAGTGGCCCATCTACGGGACTCTGGGCAGAATTCCTCTGCCGGCCGGTCTCCCTGCTGGAGCTTACATGCCGGCACATCTCCCTGCTGGAGCTTCCGTGCCAACCTGTCAGGAAATAGGAAGAAGTTCTGATTACTTCAATTACACATACAGAGCTCTCAGCTGCAGTTTCTTCTGCCAGCCAGGACAGGCTGGAGTTCTAAGACATTCTTCCTCCCTTCCCCCTGCTATTTAGCTGTAATGTGAGACCAGCGTGCCAGCAACATCTTCTGTCTAAACCCCTTATCCCCTCTCCCGCCTGATACCAGCTATAACTGGTACAGCAACTTTCAAACCGTTTTGTTCTTGAAACGTTATGTATAATGGCACCGATCAGGGATAGAGATATAAGGGTTACATATTCCGAATGTCCAAGAAATCTATAACTCACTGAAATCGCTAGGATTTGAACCCAATGAATTGCAAGGAACGGGTTTCTCCATAAGCGGGTCATATATCTATGCCGTGTTTATACTTAAAAGAACCCCCATGATGCGGTGAGCATCATGATCATTGTGTCATTCTTCTACGAGGTTCATACAGTGAGTTATGTATAGAAATGGCTTGTCATAACTCTAAGGGGAGTATTCAGCCTCTGAGTGAGGTCACCACAAAGGGAGTGCCTTGGTTTTGGGCATGGAGATAAGTGAGACATCAGTCTTCACGAGTCTTGTCTAGGGTATAGCTGCGTGACCCATCTGTAATGCATCTTAATGTGTCACCCGAGCCACATGGTCTGCCATGAGATGAAATGACATAAGAAACTGTGTTTTTTTCAAAGTTAATGCCATTTTACTTGTAATTGTACTGTACACATGACTTGTCTACATTTATAATACCCTTTTATACTTCTGTAAACACTGCCTACCTTTTCAGAGTAAAATATATAAAATTACTAGGTTTGTCTCTCCTTGCTCTATAACGTACCGTCACGTTCTCTGAAGTGAATTACGCTACTAATTTGGGTTGGCTCCGGACCCGTTATTAAGGAATCGGAGCTGGTAGCAGCGGATTTGTCCTGTGCATTTGGGAGACTTTGTAGCGACGGACCGCGTTGATAATTATTGTTCCTGCCTGAGTGGGAGTAGTTATATCGCCCTCGCTGCAGTGTGCCCATTAGCCAGTACAGAGTAAGGCAATCTTTCTGGTGACTAATTATCCTAGGTGCAGTACCCTGTCTGACCTGAGGGTAAGGGTGGGGCGCCAGAGAGCTGCAAGTTCCAAACTGGAACTGGGAAGTGGCATATAGATAAATCCCCTTCAGAAAGAACTGGGCAGCAAAACAACCCTGGTTCATGACATATTAGTGTGAGCGGTGGAGATGATAAAGATATCCTCCCTGGGAACCGTGACACGGCCCATCTCTCTGCTGGAGCTTCGTGCCGGCCCGTCTCCCTGCTGGAGCTTCTGAGCCGGCTCGTCTCCCTGCTGGGACTTCCGTGCCGGCCCGTCTCCCTGCTGGGGCTTCCGTGCCGGCCCGTCTCCCTGCTGGGGCTTACTTGCCGGCCCGTCTCCCTGCTGGGGCTTACTTGCCGGCCCGTCTCCCTGCTGGGGCTTACTTGCCGGCCCGTCTTCTGCTGGAGCCTACTTGCCGGCCCGTCTTCCTGCTGGAGCATAAGTATCTGAGATTCAGCAAGGGAGACACAGTTCAAATCATCAGACACAAGGACTAGAGCCTCAAAAAAAAAAAAAAAAACAACTGACCGAAGAGACAGTGAGTCTGACAGGAGAAGGCCCAGGATTGAGGATCTCCTTGAAGAAAAGAAATAACAATCCCATCCCATTGCTCCTCACTCACAGATGGATGAGGACAAAGCGTAATCTCACATCTCAGGTACACACTGGGGGGCAGGATACGGTGTAACGGTTCACATCTCAGGTTCACACTGGGGAGCAGGATATGGGGTAACGGGTCTCATCTCAGGTACACACTGGCGGCATGATACGGGGTAAAGGGTCACATCTCAGGTACACACTGATGGCAAGATACGGGGTAACGGGTCACATCTCAGGTACACACTGGGGGCAGGATAAGGGGTAATGGGTCACATCTCAGGTACACACTGGGGGCAGGATAAGGGGTAATGGGTCACATCTCAGGTACACACTGGGGAGCAGGATAAGGGGTAACGGGTCACATCTCAGGTACACACTGGGGGCAGGATACAGGGTATCTGGTCACCTATCAGTTACACACTGGAAGGGGGACAGGATACGGGGTGGTATTCCATGGCACCCTGTACGCATGAGTTGAGCCACAGCTGCACTCATGTTTTCGATATCCCCTCCCAAGGGATCCTTTTGGGCTCAGGTGCCCACAGCGTCTTCTCACTAATCAGTGAATTCGTAAACAAACACCCGGGAGAGTGCGAACGAGGGGAGTGGGATCAAGGTGAAAGCGACCAAGGGGAGAGGGATCAAGGTGCATTCTAATTCTGCATGGTTAGTTCCTGGTTCCTTCACATATCCCCTCATACAGGAGAGCTGCACAATATAAAGTCTGAGGGAGAGAAGTAGGTGACAGCAAGTGGTACGGGCCAGTGTTCAGAGGACTCCTGGTATCAGTGGTCTACTTGGCATGGTGCAATGTTGAGAAGAACCCTGGTATTGGTGGTAAAGGTGACACGATCCAGAAGACCTCTAGTATTGGTGGTCCAATGAGGGGAGAGGGATCGAGGGGAGCGGCAATGAGGGGAGCACAAACGAGGGATAGCAAGTATGAGAGGTTGCTGGAACGAGGTGCAGTGGGAACAAGGGAAGCAGAAATGAGGGGAGCGGAAACAAGGAGTAGTGGGAACGAGGAGCAGTGGGAACGCGGGGAGCTAAATCTAAGGGAGCAGGAATGAGGGGTAAAAGGAACGAGGGGAGCTAGATCAAGGGGAGCGAGTTCGAAGTAAGCAGAATTGAGGTGAGTGGGAACTCAGGGAGCAAAAATGAGTGGTAGCGGGATCGAGGAGTAACGGGAAAGGGGAACGCACACAAGGGGAGCGCAAACTAAGTGAGCAGAAACGAGGGGAACGGGAACTAAGGGAGTGGGTACAAGGGGAGCAGGAACTAGAGGTAGAAGAGATGAGGGAGGCTAAATCTAGGAGAGTGGAAATGAAGGGTAGCAGAAACTAAAGGTAGTGGAAACGAGGGAAGCGGAGACCAGACATGAGAAGAGCAGGAACGAAGGAAGCGGGGACTGAGGGGAGCAGAAATGAGGAGGGCGGGAAAAAGGGAAGCGGTTATTGAGGGAAGCAGAAATGAGGGCGGGAAGGAGGGAGGCGGAGACCAGAAATAAGACCAAAAACGAAGGAAGCTGGGACTGAGGGGAGCAGAAATGTGGAAAGTGAAATCAAGGGGAGAGGTAACGAGGGAAGTGGTAACGAGAGGAGTGGTAACGGGAGTAGCGGGAAGAAGGGGTAGCGAGAACGAAGGGTAGCGGGAACGAAGGGTAGCGAGAACGAAGGGTAGTGAGAATGAAGGATAGCGAGAACGAAGGGTAGTGAGAACGAAAGGTAGCAGGAATGAAGGGAGTGCGAATGAAGGGAGCGGGAACGAGAGGTTTCTGAAATGAGGGGAGTGAAAACGAGAAATAGCAGGATCGAGGAGTAGCGGGAACGAGGAAAAAGTGAATGAGGGGAGCTAAATCTAGGGGAGGGGGAATGAAGGTCAGTGAAAACAAGGGGAGTGGGAAAGAGCTAGATCGAGGGGAACGGAAACGAGGGAACGAGGTGATCGGGAACAAGGTGAGCGGGAACGAGGTGAGCGGGAATTAGGTGAGCGGATAACGATAGTAACAGGAATGAGTGGAAAGGGATTGAGGGGAGCAGGATAGAGAAGAGCTGGAAGGAAGGGAATTGTGAATGAGGGGAGCAGGTGACAAGGAATAATCTACAGGGAGGGATCAGATGTTATTAAAGGGCAAGAAAAGGAGGGTCCCCTACACATAGAACCTCCGCTCACTGGTTCCCCTATTATATCTTTGCACTCTCACCAATCTGAGCACACCAATCTGAGAACAGGATCATCACATTCATCATTCTGCCAGTAATTTTTTACTCTAATTGTGCATGATTAGTTCCAGTTTCCTTCACATATCCCCTCAGAGAGCCGCACAATATAGTCTGAGGGAGAGAAGTAGGTGACAGCTAGTGGTATGGGCCAGTGTCCAGAGGACTCCTGATATCAGTGATCTGCTTGGCATGGTGCAATGTCGAGAAAAACCCTGGTATTGATGGTCCAGGTGGAATGCTCCAGAGGACCTCTAGTATTGGTGGTCTAGGTGGCATGGTCCAGAGGATCTCTAGTATTGTTGGTCCAGGTGACGTGGTCAAGAAGACCTCTAGTATTGGTGGTCCAGTGGACCTCTAGTATTGGTGGTCCAGTGGACCTCTAGTATTGGTGGTCTAGATGACCTCTATTGGTGGTTTAGGTGGAATTGTTGAGAGGCTGCACAACCGCTGACATCAGTGGCCCAGATGGCAGAATCCAATATCTGGAGACAACCTGGAATTAGTGGATAAGCTAGTATGGTCCAAAAGCAGGAGGAGCCCTGGTACCCACAATTTGGGTGGCATAGTTTAGTAAAAAAAGGCAACCTAGTATCACTGTGGCATAGTGCAGGACCCCTGGTGTTGATGGTCTGGGTGGATGTTCCAGTGTCCTCAGAACCCTTGGTACCTTTGGTCCAGGATGCACGCTCCGGTCTCCTGAGAATCCCTGGTATCCATGGTGTGGTCCACTGTCCTGATCCCCCTGGTATATCAGTGGCCCAATGTGAAGAGACCCCCCTATCTTTCTTTCATTCCTAGCTAGAGGGGTGCATTGGGCAGGAAAGAGTAAATAAGGGAAATGGGAGAAGGGGCAGCTCAGATAAAGGGACGTCTGAGCCTTCTCCTCCAGCACACAGGTGGGGGGCAGTAGTTCGGGGAGTCAGAGGCTCTTACCATCAGAGTCGTAGTGCTTCCAAATATCCAGAAACTGGGAGGCGGTGAGCTCGGCCAGGTGCAGGTACAGAGGCTGCTGCTTGTGAGCCATGATCCCGTGTGTCGGAGCGGAGAATGTCGGAGCAGCGGTGCCTTCTGTCCAGTAGTACCAGCGCGGCGCTGCGCTCCTCTTATATAGACACATCTCCCGGCTGCAGTGCCTGCGGCCTCCCGCAGAAGGCAGCAGTGACACAGGAGCGCTGCAGCCGCTGATCACACGGAGACTTCAGATGTGATCCGACCACTGACCGGCGACCGGAAATCTCCAGCAGCACAGGACACCTTATATCACCCCTTCATAGTCACATACATCAGAATTATGTCCGTACTAGAGAGAAGAGGGACATGGTACAGTACGGTATATAGGGTGGAGCGTGGTGTGTATAGTGCAGTATATAGGGCGGAGCGGGGTGTGTACAGTGCAGTATATAGAGCGGAGCGGGGTGTGTACAGTGCAGTATATAGGGCGGAGCGGGGTGTGTATAGTGTGTCATGAATCCCCAATGGCTAGGGATAGCACAGGATAAGCAAAGATAATAAATATCGGACGAGCTCTAGGGTGATGGAACCTGGGCTGACCGCTGCCCTACGCCTGACAAACGCAACTAGAGATAGCCAGGGAGCGTGCCTACGTTGGTTCTAGACGCCACGCACCAGCCTAAGAGCTAACTAGTACTGCAGAGAAAACAAAGACCTCACTTGCCTCCAGAGGAATTAACCCCAAAGATATAGTTGCCCCCCACATGTATTGACGGTGAAATGAGAGGAAGGCACACACATAGAGATGATGTATATAGCTTTAGCAAATAGAGGCCCGCTGAAAACTAGAAAGCAGAATGACACAAAAGGGGACTGAGCGGTCAGCAAAAAACCCTAATCAAAAAAACCATCCTGAGATTACAAGAACCCATGTGCCAACTCATGGCACATGGGGAGAACCTCAGTCCACTAGAGCAACCAGCTAACAAAGAGACATTCTAAGCAAGCTGGACAAAAAACCAAACAACTGAAAATCAGCACTTAGCTTATCCTGAAAGATCTGGGAGCAGGTAGGCAGGAACCAAACAGAGCACATCTGAACACATTGATAGCCGGCAAGGGAAATGACAGAAAGGCCAGGTAAAATAGGAAACACCCAGCCTCTGATGGACAGATGGAAACCAAAGGCCGCAACCCACCAAAGTCACCCAGTACCAGCAGTAACCACCAGAGGGAGCCCGCAAACAGAATCCACAACAGTACCCCCCCCTTGAGGAGGGGTCACCGAACCCTCACGAGAACCCCCAGGGCGATCAGGGTGAGCTCTATGGAAGGCGCGGACCAAATCAGTCGCATGAACATCGGAGGCGACCACCCAGGAATTGTCCTCCTGACCATAACCCTTCCACTTAACCAAATACTGGAGTTTGCGTCTGGAAACACGAGAATCCAAGATCTTTTCAACAACATACTCCAATTCTCCCTCCACCAGCACCGGAGCAGGAGGCTCGACCGAGGGAACAACAGGCACCTCATACCTCCGCAACAACGACCGATGGAACACATTATGAATAGCGAACGATGCTGGGAGATCCAAACGGAAGGATACAGGGTTAAGAATCTCCGAGATCCTATAAGGACCGATGAACCGAGGCTTGAACTTAGGAGAAGAGACCTTCATAGGGACAAAACGAGAAGACAACCACACCAAGTCCCCAACAAGAAGTTGGGGACCCACGCGGCGACGGCGATTAGCAAACTGCTGAGTCTTCTCCTGAGACAACTTCAAATTGTCCACCACCTGATTCCAAATGTGATGTAGCCTGTCCACCACCACGTCCACTCCAGGACAATCCGAAGACTCCACCTGACCAGAGGAAAAACGAGGATGAAACCCCGAATTACAAAAAAAAGGAGAGACCAACGTGGCCGAACTAGCCCGATTATTAAGAGCAAATTCGGCCAGTGGCAAAAAAGCAACCCAGTCATCCTGATCAGCAGAAACAAAACACCTCAAATAAGTTTCCAAGGTCTGATTAGTTCGCTCCGTCTGGCCATTCGTCTGAGGATGGAATGCAGACGAGAAAGACAAATCAATGCCCATCTTGGCACAAAACGTCCGCCAAAATCTAGACACAAACTGGGATCCCCTGTCAGAAACGATATTCTCCGGAATCCCATGCAAACGAACCACGTTCTGAAAAAACAAAGGAACCAACTCAGAGGAGGAGGGCAACTTAGGCAAGGGCACCAAATGAACCATCTTAGAAAAGCGGTCACACACAACCCAGATAACGGACATTTTCTGTGAAACCGGGAGATCAGAAATAAAATCCATGGAAATGTGCGTCCAAGGCCTCTTCGGGATGGGCAAGGATAACAACAACCCACTAGCCCGTGAACAGCAAGGCTTAGCTCGAGCACACACTTCACAAGACTGCACAAAAGTACGCACATCCCTAGACAAGGAAGGCCACCAAAAAGACCTGGCCACCAAGTCTCTTGTACCAAATATTCCAGGATGACCAGCCAACACAGAAGAATGGACCTCGGAGATGACTCTACTGGTCCAATCATCCGGAACAAACAGTCTTTCTGGTGGACATCGATCCGGTTTATCCACCTGAAACTCCTGCAATGCGCGTCGCAAGTCTGGGGATACGGCGGACAATATTACCCCATCCCTAAGGATACCAGCAGGCCCAGTGTCTCCAGGAGAGTCAGGCACAAAACTCCTGGAAAGAGCATCTGCCTTCACATTCTTTGAACCTGGCAGGTATGAAACCACGAAATTGAAACGAGAAAAAAATAACGACCAACGAGCCTGTCTAGGATTCAAACGCCTGGCAGACTCAAGGTAAATGAGATTCTTGTGATCAGTCAAGACCACCACGCGATGTTTAGCACCCTCAAGCCAATGACGCCACTCCTCAAATGCCCACTTCATGGCCAAAAGCTCCCGATTACCCACATCATAATTGCGCTCGGCGGGCGAGAATTTTCTAGAGAAGAAAGCACATGGCTTCATCACCGAGCCATTAGAACTTCTCTGTGACAAAACCGCCCCCGCTCCAATCTCGGAAGCATCAACCTCCACCTGGAAAGGAAGTGAAACATCTGGTTGACACAACACAGGAGCAGAAGAAAACCGGCGCTTAACTTCCCGAAAAGCCTCCACGGCCGCAGGAGACCAATCAGCAACATCAGCACCCTTTTTAGTCAAATCAGTCAAAGGTTTAACAATACTGGAAAAATTAGCAATGAACCGACGATAAAAATTAGCAAACCCCAAGAACTTCTGAAGGCTCTTAACAGATGTAGGTTGTGTCCAGTCACAAATAGCCTGAACCTTAACGGGATCCATCTCAATAGTAGAAGGAGAAAAAATGTACCCCAAAAAAGAAATCTTCTGGACTCCGAAGAGACACTTTGAGCCCTTCACAAACAGAGAATTGGCCCGCAAAACCTGAAACACCTTCCTGACCTGTAGAACATGAGACTCCCAGTCATCAGAAAACACCAAAATATCATCCAAATACACAATCATAAACTTATCCAGATATTCACGGAAAATATTGTGCATAAAGGACTGAAAGACTGACGGAGCATTGGAGAGTCCAAAAGGCATTACCAAATACTCAAAATGGCCCTCAGGCGTATTAAATGCGGTTTTCCACTCATCACCCTGTTTTATCCGCACCAGATTATACGCACCACGAAGATCTATTTTAGTGAACCACCTAGCCCCCTTAATGCGAGCAAACAAATCAGTAAATAATGGCAATGGATACTGGTATTTGACTGTAATCTTATTCAGAAGGCGATAATCTATACAAGGCCTCAGGGAACCATCTTTTTTTGCCACGAAAAAAAAACCTGCTCCCAGAGGGGACAAAGATGGACGAATATGTCCCTTTTCCAAGGACTCCTTAATATAATTCCGCATAGCAGTATGCTCTGGCAGTGACAGATTAAATAAACGACCCTTAGGGAACTTACTGCCAGGAATCAATTCTATAGCAGTCACACTCTCTATGGGGAGGGAGCGAATTGAGCTTAGGCTCCTCAAAAACATCCCTATAATCCGACAAAAACGCAGGGATCTCCGAAGGAGTAGATGAAGCGATAGAAATCGGAGGTGCATCATCATGAACCCCCTGACATCCCCAGCTTAGCACAGACATTGTTTTCCAGTCCAGGACAGGATTATGAGTTTGTAACCATGGCAGACCAAGCACTAGTACATCATGTAAATTATACAGTACAAGGAAGCGAATCACCTCCTGATGAACGGGAGTCATGCGCATGGTCACTTGTGTCCAATACTGCGGTTTATTCATAGCCAATGGTGTAGAATCAATTCCTTTCAGAGGAATAGGAACTTCCAGAGGCTCTAGACTAAAACCGCAGCGTTTAGCAAATGACCAATCCATAAGACTCAGGGCAGAGCCTGAATCCACATAGGCATCGACGGAAATGGAAGACAGTGAAAAAATCAGAGTCACAGACAAAATGAACTTAGACTGCAGAGTATCAATGGCAAAAGATTTATCAACCCTTTTTGTGCATTTAGAGCATGCTGATATAACATGAGCTGAATCACCACAATAAAAACACAAACCATGTTTCCGCCTATAATTTTGCCGTTCACTTCTGGACTGAATTCTATCACATTGCATAGTCTCAGGTGCCTGTTCAGAAGACACCGCCAACTGGTGCACGGGTTTGCGCTCCCGTAAACGCCGATCAATCTGAATGGCCATAGCCATAGACTCATTCAGACCTGTAGGCGCAGGGAACCCCACCATAATATCCTTAATGGCCTCAGAAAGACCATTTCTGAAGTTTGCAGCCAGGGCGCACTCATTCCACTGAGTAAGCACCGACCATTTCCGAAATTTCTGACAATATATTTCCGCTTCATCATGCCCCTGAGAGAGGGCTAATAAAGCCTTTTCAGCCTGAATCTCTAGGTTAGGTTCCTCATAGAGCAATCCCAATGCCAGAAAAAACGCATCCACACTGAGCAATGCAGGATCCCCTGGTGCCAATGCAAATGCCCAATTCTGAGGGTCGCCCCGTAGGAACGATATAACAATCTTGACCTGTTGAGCAGGGTCTCCAGAGGAGCGAGATTTCAAAGAGAGAAACAATTTACAATTGTTCCTGAAATTCAGGAAGGTAGATCTATCTCCAGAAAAAAACTCTGGAATAGGAATTCTAGGTTCAGACATGGGAGTGTGAACAACGAAATCCTGTATGTTTTGAACCTTTGCCGCGAGATTACTCAGGCTGGAAGCCAAACTCTGGACATCCATGATAAACAGCTAAGATCAGAGCCATTCAAGGGTTAAGAGGAGGTAAGAAGCAGCTAGACAGCAATTAAGGGCTAGGCAGCAAAACTCTGAAGGAAAAAAAAAAAAAAATTTCCCTTGAACACTTCTTTTTCTCCTGCTTCAGCCCAAACAATTAACACTTTGTGGGCCGACTATACTGTCATGAATCCCCAATGGCTAGGGATAGCACAGGATAAGCAAAGATAATAAATATCAGACGAGCTCTAGGGTGATGGAACCTGGGCTGACCGCTGCCCTACGCCTGACAAACGCAACTAGAGATAGCCAGGGAGCGTGCCTACGTTGGTTCTAGACGCCACGCACCAGCCTAAGAGCTAACTAGTACTGCAGAGAAAACAAAGACCTCACTTGCCTCCAGAGGAATTAACCCCAAAGATATAGTTGCCCCCCACATGTATTGACGGTGAAATGAGAGGAAGGCACACACATAGAGATGATGTATATAGCTTTAGCAAATAGAGGCCCGCTGAAAACTAGAAAGCAGAATGACACAAAAGGGGACTGAGCGGTCAGCAAAAAACCCTAATCAAAAAAACCATCCTGAGATTACAAGAACCCATGTGCCAATTCATGGCACATGGGGAGAACCTCAGTCCACTAGAGCAACCAGCTAACAAAGAGACATTCTAAGCAAGCTGGACAAAAAATAAACAACTGAAAATCAGCACTTAGCTTATCCTGAAAGATCTGGGAGCAGGTAGGCAGGAACCAAACAGAGCACATCTGAACACATTGATAGCCGGCAAGGGAAATGACAGAAAGGCCAGGTAAAATATGAAACACCCAGCCTCTGATGGACAGATGGAAACCAAAGGCCGCAACCCACCAAAGTCACCCAGTACCAGCAGTAACCACCAGAGGGAGCCCGCAAACAGAATCCACAACAATAGTGCAGTATATAGGGCGGAGCGGGGTGTGTACAGTGCAGTATATAGGGCGGAGCGGGCTGTGTACAGTGCAGTATATAGGGCGGAGCGGGGTGTGTATAGTGCAGTATATAGGGCGGAGCGGGCTGTGTACAGTGCAGTATATAGGGCGGAGCGGGGTGTGTACAGTGCAGTATATAGGGCGGAGCGGGCTGTGTACAGTGCAGTATATAGGGCGGAGCGGGGTGTGTACAGTGCAGTATATAGGGCGGAGCGGGGTGTGTATAGTGCAGTATATAGGGCGGAGCGGGGTGTGTACAGTGCAGTATATAGGGTGGAGCGGGGTGTGTATAGTGCAGTATATAGGGCGGAGCGGGGTGTGTACAGTGCAGTATATAGGGCGGAGCGGGGTGTGTATAGTGCAGTATATAGGGCGGAGCGGGGTGTGTACAGTGCAGTATATAGGGCGGAGCGGGGTGTGTACAGTGCAGTATATAGGGCGGAGCGGGGTGTGTATAGTGCAGTATATAGGGCAGAGCGGGGTGTGTATAGTGCAGTATATAGGGCGGAGCGGGGTGTGCATAGTACAGTATATAGGGAGGAGCGGGGTGTGTATAGTGCAGTATATAGGGCGGAGCGGGGTGTGTACAGTGCAGTATATAGAGCGGAGCGGGGTGTGTACAGTGCAGTATATAGGGCGGAGCGGGGTGTGTACAGGGCAGTATATAGGGTGGAGCGGGGTGTGTATAGTGCAGTATATAGGGTGGAGCGGGGTGTGTATAGTGCAGTATATAGGGCAGAGCGGGGTGTGTATAGTGCAGTATATAGGGAGGAGCGGGGTGTGTATAGTGCAGTATATAGGGCGGAGCGGGGTGTGTACAGTGCAGTATATAGAGCGGAGCGGGGTGTGTACAGTGCAGTATATAGGGCGGAGCGGGGTGTGTACAGTGCAGTATATAGGGTGGAGCGGGGTGTGTATAGTACAGTATATAGGGTGGAGCGGGGTGTGTATAATGCAGTATATAGGGCGGAGCGGGGTGTGTCTATAGTACAGTATATAGGATGGAGCGGGGTGTGTACAGTACAGTATATAGGGCGAAGCGGGGTGTGTACAGTGCAGATATCCTATTCTGCTGGTGCAGTCACATACATTACGTACAGTCACGTACATACATTACTGATCCTGAGTTACATCCTGTATTATGCTCCAGAGCTGCACTCACTATTCTGCTGGTGCAGTCACTGAGTACATACATTACTGATCCTGAGTTACATCCTGTATTATACCCCAGAGCTGCACTCACTATTCTGCTGGTGCAGTCACTGTGTACATACATTACATTACTGATCCTGAGTTACATCCTGTATTATACCCCAGAGCTGCACTCACTATTCTGCTGCTGCAGTCACTGTGTACATACATTACTGATCCTGAATTACATCCTGTATTATACCCCAGAGCTGCACTCACTATTCGGCTGGTGCAGTCACTGTGTACATACATTACATTATTAATCCTGAGTTACATCCTGTATTATTCCCCAGAGCTACACTCACTATTCTGCTGGTGCAGTCACTGTGTACATACATGTTGTGAATTTACCTTTTGGCTCCCTCTAGTGGCTACTAGTGATTTTACTCTGGGTATGTCTGTCATCCCTTGTATGCTCACCTGGGTCGTTAGGTCAGGGGTGTTGCTATATAAGCTCCCTGGACCTTCAGTTCAATGCCTGGCAACGTTGATATCAGAGCTAATCTGTAGTGCTCTTGTCTACTGATCCTGGTTCCTGCTTGATTAAGCTAAGTCTGCTTTCTTGCTTTTTGCTATTCGTTTTTGTTTGCATTTTTTGTCCAGCTTGTATATAATCTGTATCCTGACCTTGCTGGAAGCTCTAGGGTGGCTGGTGTTCTCCCCCCGGGCCGTTAGACGGTTCGGGGGTTCTTGAATCTCCAGCGTGGATTTTTGATAGGGTTTTTGTTGACCATATAAGTTATCTTACTACATTCTGCTATTAGTAAGTGGGCCTCTCTTTGCTAAACCTAGTTCATCTCTGTGTTTGTCATTTCCTCTTACCTCACCGTTATTATTTGTGGGGGGCTTGTATCCAACTTTTGGGGTCTTTTCTCTGGAGGCAAGAGAGGTCTTTGTTTTCCTCTTCTAGGGGTAGTTAGCTCTCCGGCTGGCGCGAGACATCTAGCGACCAACGTAGGCATGCTCCCCGGCTACTTCTAGTGTTGGCGTTAGGAGTAGATATATGGTCAACCCAGTTACCACTGCCCTATGAGCTGGATTTTTGTACTTCGCAGACTTGCTGATATCTCTGAGACCCTCGCCATTGGGGTCATAACAGTTTGCCAGGCCAGTATTAAATGTTAAATGCATTGCAGAAGCGGGATTATAAGAAAGAAAGTTCTGAGTTTTTTTTTCTCTCTCTCATTTTTTTTTCTTTTCCCCTTTACCTCTGAGTGGCTTGTGATTGCTGCAGACATGAATGTCCAGACCTTGATTACAAGTGTGGACCAGCTTGCTGCTCGTGTGCAGGGCATACAAGATTATGTTACCAGAAATCCTATGTCAGAACCTAAGATACCGATTCCTGAACTGTTTTCCGGAGACCGATTTAAGTTTAGAAATTTCAGGAATAATTGTAAATTGTTTTTGTCCCTGAGACCCTGTTCCTCTGGAGACTCCGCTCAGCAAGTGAAAATTGTTATTTCTTTTTTTACGGGGCGACCCTCAGGATTGGGCTTTCTCGCTGGCGCCAGGAGATCCGGCATTGGCTGATATTGATGCGTTTTTTCTGGCGCTCGGTTTGCTTTATGAGGAACCCAATCTTGAGATTCAGGCAGAAAAAGCCTTGCTGGCTATGTCTCAGGGCCAGGACGAGGCTGAAGTGTATTGCCAACAATTTCGGAAATGGTCCGTGCTGACCCAGTGGAACGAGTGTGCATTGGCTGCAAATTTTAGAAATGGCCTTTCTGAAGCCATTAAGAATGTGATGGTGGGTTTTCCCATTCCCACAGGTCTGAATGATTCCATGGCCCTGGCAATTCAAAGTGACCGGCGGTTGCGGGAGCGCAAAACCGCAAATTCCCTCATGGTGTTATCTGAACAGGCACCTGATTTAATGCAATGTGATAGAATCCTGACTAGAAATGAGCGGAAAATTCATAGACGCCAGAATGGCTTGTGTTACTACTGTGGTGATTCTACACATGTTATCTCAGCATGCTCTAAGCGTCTTACTAAGGTTGTTAGTCCTGTCGCCATTGGTAATTTGCAACCTAAGTTTATTCTATCTGTAACTTTGATTTGCTCACTGTCATCGTATCCTGTCATGGCGTTTGTGGATTCAGGTGCTGCCCTGAGTCTTATGGATCTGTCATTTGCCAAGCGCTGCGGTTTTGTTCTTGAGCCATTAGAAAATCCTATCCCTCTTAGGGGTATTGATGCTACGCCATTGGCAAAAAATAAACCGCAGTTTTGGACACGGGTTACCATGTGCATGACTCCTGAACATCGGGAGGTGATACGTTTTCTTGTTCTGCATAAGATGCATGATTTGGTTGTTTTGGGTTTGCCATGGTTACAGACCCATAATCCAGTCTTGGACTGGAAGGCAATGTCAGTGTCAAGTTGGGGCTGTCATGGAATTCATGGAGATTCCCTGCCCGTGTCTATTGCTACTTCTACGCCTTCGGAAGTTCCGGCGTATTTGTCTGATTATCAGGATGTCTTCAGCGAGTCTAGGTCAAGTGCATTGCCTCCTCATAGGGAATGTGACTGTGCAATAGATTTGATTCCAGGCAGTAAGTTTCCTAAGGGAAGACTGTTTAATCTGTCGGTACCTGAACATACCGCGATGCGTTCATATATCAAGGAGTCTCTGGAGAAGGGGCATATCCGTCCTTCTTCTTCCCTTCTTGGTGCGGGATTCTTTTTTGTGGCCAAAAAGGACGGATCTTTGAGGCCTTGTATTGACTATCGGCTTTTAAATAAGATCACTGTCAAATTTCAGTATCCTTTGCCGCTGTTGTCAGACTTGTTTGCCCGGATTAAAGGTGCCAAGTGGTTCACCAAGATAGACCTTCGTGGTGCGTACAACCTTGTGTGCATTAAGCAAGGAGATGAATGGAAAACCGCATTCAATACGCCCGAAGGTCATTTTGAGTACTTGGTGATGCCATTTGGGCTCTCTAATGCACCTTCAGTTTTTCAGTCCTTTATGCATGACATTTTCCGGAAGTATCTGGATAAATTTTTGATCGTTTATCTGGATGATATTCTGTTTTTTTCTGATGATTGGGACTCGCATGTGGAGCAGGTCAGGATGGTTTTCAAGATTTTGCGTGAAAATTCTTTGTTTGTTAAAGGCTCAAAGTGTCTCTTTGGTGTACAGAAGGTTCCCTTTTTAGGGTTCATTTTTTCCCCTTCTGCTGTGGAGATGGACCCAGTCAAGGTCCGAGCTATTCATGATTGGACTCAACCCTCGTCAGTTAAGAGTCTTCAGAAGTTCTTGGGTTTTGCTAACTTCTACCGTCGTTTTATCGCTAATTTTTCTAGCGTTGTTAAACCGTTGACGGATATGACCAAGAAAGGCTCTGATGTGGCTAACTGGGCTCCTGCTGCCGTGGAGGCTTTCCAGGAGTTGAAACGCCGGTTTACTTCGGCGCCTGTTTTGTGCCAGCCTGACATCTCACTTCCCTTTCAGGTTGAGGTGGATGCTTCGGAGATTGGGGCAGGGGCCGTTTTGTCGCAGAGAGGTCCTGGTTGTTCTACTATGAGACCTTGTGCCTTTTTCTCTAGGAAGTTTTCGCCGGCAGAGCGAAATTATGATGTGGGCAATAGGGAGTTGTTGGCCATGAAGTGGGCATTTGAGGAGTGGCGTCATTGGCTCGAGGGTGCTAAGCATCGTGTGGTGGTCTTGACTGATCACAAAAATCTGATGTACCTCGAGTCTGCTAAACGCCTGAATCCTAGACAGGCCCGCTGGTCATTGTTTTTCTCCCGTTTTGACTTTGTGGTCTCGTATTTACCAGGTTCTAAGAATGTGAAGGCCGATGCTCTGTCTAGGAGCTTTGTGCCTGATGCTCCTGGAGTCGCTGAACCTGAGGGTATTCTTAAGGAAGGAGTTATCTTGTCAGCTATTTCTCCAGATATGCGACGTGTGTTGCAGAGATTTCAGGCTGGTAGGCCTGACTCTTGTCCACCTGACAGATTGTTTGTGCCTGCTAAATGGACCAGCAGAGTCATTTCCGAGGTTCATTCCTCAGTGTTGGCAGGGCACCCGGGAATTTTTGGCACCAGAGATCTGGTGGCCAGGTCCTTTTGGTGGCCTTCCTTGTCAAGGGATGTGCGGTCATTTGTGCAGTCCTGTGGTACTTGTGCTCGAGCTAAGCCTTGCTGTTCTCGTGCCAGCGGGTTGCTCTTGCCCTTGCCTGTCCCGAAGAGACCTTGGACACACATCTCTATGGATTTCATTTCGGATCTTCCGGTGTCTAAGGGCATGTCTGTCATCTGGGTGATATGTGATCGTTTCTCCAAGATGGTCCATCTGGTTCCTTTGCCTAAGCTGCCTTCCTCTTCTGATCTGGTTCCTGTGTTCTTCCAGAACGTGGTTCGTTTGCACGGCATTCCTGAGAATATTGTGTCAGACAGAGGATCCCAGTTTGTTTCCAGGTTCTGGCGATCCTTTTGTGGTAGGATGGGCATTGATTTGTCGTTTTCGTCCGCTTTTCATCCACAGACTAACGGACAAACGGAACGAACTAATCAGACTCTGGAGGCGTATTTGAGGTGTTTTGTCTCTTCTGATCAGGATGATTGGGTGACCTTCTTGCCGTTGGCTGAATTTGCCCTTAATAATCGGGCTAGTTCTGCCACCTTGGTTTCGCCATTTTTCTGCAACTCCGGTTTCCATCCTCGTTTTTCCTCGGGACATGTGGAGCCTTCTGACTGTCCTGGAGTGGATTCTGTGGTGGATAGGTTGCAGCGGATCTGGAATCATGTGGTGGACAACTTGAAGTTGTCACAGGAGAAGGCTCAGCGTTTTGCCAACCGCCGCCGCGGTGTGGGTCCCCGACTTCGTGTTGGGGATTTGGTATGGCTGTCTTCTCGATTTGTTCCTATGAAAGTCTCCTCTCCCAAATTTAAGCCTCGATTCATTGGTCCTTACAAGATATTGGAGATCCTTAATCCTGTATCCTTTCGCCTGGATCTTCCGGTGTCGTTTGCCATTCACAACGTATTTCATAGGTCCTTGTTGCGGCGGTACGTTGTGCCTGTGGTTCCTTCTGCTGAGCCTCCTGCTCCGGTGTTGGTTGAGGGCGAGTTGGAGTACGTGGTGGAGAAGATCTTAGATTCTCGTCTCTCCAGGCGGAGGCTTCAGTACCTGGTCAAGTGGAAGGGCTATGGTCAGGAGGATAATTCCTGGGTGGTCGCCTCTGATGTGCATGCGGCCGATTTAGTTCGTGCCTTTCACGCCGCTCATCCTGATCGCCCTGGTGGTCTTGGTGAGGGTTCGGTGACCCCTCACTAAGGGGGGGGTACTGTTGTGAATTTACCTTTTGGCTCCCTCTAGTGGCTACTAGTGATTTTACTCTGGGTATGTCTGTCATCCCTTGTATGCTCACCTGGGTCGTTAGGTCAGGGGTGTTGCTATATAAGCTCCCTGGACCTTCAGTTCAATGCCTGGCAACGTTGATATCAGAGCTAATCTGTAGTGCTCTTGTCTACTGATCCTGGTTCCTGCTTGATTAAGCTAAGTCTGCTTTCTTGCTTTTTGCTATTCGTTTTTGTTTGCATTTTTTGTCCAGCTTGTATATAATCTGTATCCTGACCTTGCTGGAAGCTCTAGGGTGGCTGGTGTTCTCCCCCCGGGCCGTTAGACGGTTCGGGGGTTCTTGAATCTCCAGCGTGGATTTTTGATAGGGTTTTTGTTGACCATATAAGTTATCTTACTACATTCTGCTATTAGTAAGTGGGCCTCTCTTTGCTAAACCTAGTTCATCTCTGTGTTTGTCATTTCCTCTTACCTCACCGTTATTATTTGTGGGGGGCTTGTATCCAACTTTTGGGGTCTTTTCTCTGGAGGCAAGAGAGGTCTTTGTTTTCCTCTTCTAGGGGTAGTTAGCTCTCCGGCTGGCGCGAGACATCTAGCGACCAACGTAGGCATGTTCCCCGGCTACTTCTAGTGTTGGCGTTAGGAGTAGATATATGGTCAACCCAGTTACCACTGCCCTATGAGCTGGATTTTTGTACTTCGCAGACTTGCTGATATCTCTGAGACCCTCGCCATTGGGGTCATAACACATACATTACATTACTGATCCTGAGTTACATCCTGTATTATACCCCAGAGCTGCACTCACTATTCTGCTGGTGCAGTCACTGTGTACATACATTACATTACTAATCCTGAGTTACATCCTGTATTATACCCCAGAGCTACACTCACTATTCTGCTGGTGCAGTCACTGTCTACATACATTACATATCCTGAGTTACATCCTGTATTATACCCCAGAGCTGCACTCACTATTCTGCTGGTGCAGTCACTGTGTACATACATTACTGATCCTGAGTTACATCCTGTATTATACCCCAGAGCTGCACTCACTAGTCTGCTGGTGCAGTCACTGCGCACATACATTACTGATCCTGAGTTACATTCTGTATTATACCTCAGAGCTGCACTCACTATTATGCTAGCGCAGTTACTATGTACATACTGTATGGGTTTTACTCACTCGGGTGTGAAGGAAGGAAAACAGGAGGCTTGTTTCTCTAAAAGTTCATGGGGGGTTTATTGCTTCCTAAACCCCAGAAGCAAAACAGAAAATAAACAGCCTTTAGATCAGGCAAGTACAAGACAAAACGTCCATAGCAGGGCTCAGCCTCCAATATATAGGCTGTAACCACACCCAGAGGTGAGGTATGTGGGTAGCCAGACCCACCCATCTCTCATGGCTACCTTCAACACATTCCTAGGCGCACCAAACAAACTTCTTAGTGCTTATGTGCAATAAAGAAAATACTTCGGGTTACATCACACAGAACAACTATCTCTGTGACACATACCTCACATCGGCTACGCGGCCATTAGCCTCCTTGCATACTTCCCCTCTCTGCATAAAGCTGTGGGGCTTGGCACTTTCTATTACCAGACAAGGGATTTTTAAGAGGGCACCAGCATTACCATGTTGTAACAACTTTGCTGGCATCACGGCATGGCCTCTCATCTCTCACACTATCTTACCCACTGCTCCAGGTCATGTTGTGGTTTCTGTTTCTTGCCAGCTCCATATTCTGTGCCTCTGCTCTCTGCATGCTTCCTGGCTGTGTGCATAGGGGGGCGGCACCTGAACTCTCTGGTTCTTATAGGAATCAGGTGCACCTGTCTAATCTGTTCCTGACCAATTACCAAGAGGCCTCCAGTATTTAGAACAGCTCCACCCAGTGGACTGGGCCTGTGCAATGTGTTAACTCAGTTTGTGTTTTGCTTCTGAGCTGCCAGGCCTTGCTCTGTGTCTTGCCTTCTCTGAAGGCTGTTCTCCTTGCTTTGCCTTGTATCTTGTTTGTCTGCCCTCCAGGAGGCTGTATATCCAGGTCCCTGTGTCTTTGTTCTTATACCTTGTCTTGTTCCATTACCTTGTCTGAACTTTGTCCTATCTCTGTCTCCTTGTCTGTGGTTTCTTTCCCTGCAGTGCCTCTCTGCTCTCGGCTCCGCTCTGCGACCTTGCTTTGCTTCTTACTCTGCAACCTGTGACTTTGCTCTGCACTCTAGTGCTTGCTCTGCTCTTGTCTCTGCACTCTGTGCCTTTGCTTTGCTATTGGCTCTGCACTCTGTGCCTTCACTCTGCTCTTGGCTCTGCACTCTGTGCCTTCACTCTGCTCTTGGCTCTGCACTCTGTGCCTTCACTCTGCTCTTGGCTCTGCACTCTGTGCCTTCACTCTGCTCTTGGCTCTGCACTCTGCGGCTTTGCCTCTGCTCTGCACTCCTGCGGTTCTGCTCAGTTCTACTCTGCTCTGCTCCTGTATAAATCTCTTGCTGCAGCTCCCCTCCGCATTCCTTGCAGTTATGCTCTGCTTAGCTTCTGCAGAAATCTAATTGCAGCTCCTCTCCGCAGTCCTTGCAGTTCCACTCTGCCTAGCTTCTATTTCTGCTCTTTCTCTTGCTGCTCTACCGCTCCTATCTGCAGCCTTGCGGTTCTCTTCCTGTGTGAACAGGTCCCAACCTGTTCCTTCATACTCCTTTCCTTCCGGCTTGTTTCCTTACCTGCACCTCCTGTGTGAACAGGTCCCAACTTGTTCCTTCATATTCGTATCTGCACCTCCTGTGTGAACAGGTCCCTACCTGTTCCTTCATACTACATATTCGTATGTGCACTTCCTGTGTGATGTGCACTTCCTGTGTGATGTGCACTTCCTGTGTGAACAGGTCCCTACCTGTTCTTTCATACACACCAGCCAGCCCTGTGTCTCTGCCGTGTCTGCCAGCCCTGTCTCTCTGCCGTGTCTGCCAGCCCTGTCTCTCTGCCGTGTCTGCCAGCCCTGCGTATCTGCTGTGCCTGCCAGCCCTGTGTCTCTGCCGTGCCTGCCAGCCTTGTGTCTCTGCCGTGCCTGCCAGCCTTGTGTCTCTGCCGTGCCTGCCAGCCTTGTGTCTCTGCCATTCCTGCCAGCCTTGTCTCTGCTGTTCCTGCCAGCCCTGCGTCTCTGCCAGCCCTGTCTTAACCGTGCCAGCCTACTCGTCTGTGTTTCATCCGTGCTCATCTGCTAGTCCTGCCTGATGCCCGCACCTGTCCTAGTGTTCCTGTTCTCCAAGTGGGATCAGCAGCCACAGCCAGACACCACCCTGGAGTAGCACCTGGTAGCTGCCTGCCGCACAAGTCTAACCTCACCATTAGAGGCTCCAGTAAAGACCAAGGCAGCTGCTGTCAGTCATGCCTCTTCCAGGGTAGTCTGGTTGGTGGCATAGTGGGGTCACTAACCCCCCAAGCTTGCGCCCACCAGTCAGGGCGTGAGCGTGACACATGTGGCTTCCTTTCTCTGTGTTCTAAATTGAAGTTGAAATCTTCGAGTGCTAAGAACCAGCAGGTGACCCTAACATTTTTACTCTTTGCTTCCCTCATCCACCTGAGTGGGGCATGGTCAGATACCAATCTAAACTTACGTCCTACCAGATAGTACCATAATGTGTCCACCACCCACTTTATGGCCAAGCACTCCTTCTCTATGACCGAATAATTCCTCTCACATGAGGAAAGCTTCCTATTTAAGTAGAGAACAGGGTGCACTTCCCCATGAATCTCCTGAGAAAGGACTGCTGCTAAACTGACATCTGAGGTGTGTGGTTGGAGTATAAACTCTTTCTTAAAGTTAGGGGCCAGCAGAACTGACTGTTTACACAGAGCTCCATCATTTTTTTTAAATGCCATCTCTGTCTCTTCAGACCATTTGACCATTATTGATTTTGTCGCCTTAGGGAGGTCAGTCAGGGGCGCGGCCATCATAGCGAAGTTCGGGATGAACCTCCTGTAGTATGTCAGGATCCCCAGGAAGGCTCTAATTTGCTTTTTTGACAGTGGGCTCAGCCATGTTTGGATTGCCTCCACTTTTCTTATTTAGGGTTTTATCTCGCTTCTCCCCACTACCTCATATGGCCCTTGCCTTTTGGCTAAGAACTTGCTCTCCACCGTGGGAATTAGCACAGGGACTCGGTCTCCCGGATTGAACTGCCTCACTCAGGCTGACCGGTTGCAGACCCTGGCCTGAGTTTCTTGTGTCTGGAGGAAGAGTCCTTTTTACGATGGGCATCATTTTGCAATCCTCTGCTGCATCAGTGCCACGTGTTCGATGACGCTTCAGTGGGGCGTGACTTCGGCTTCCCAGGTTTCCTTGGTTATATCCAGGAGACCTTGCGGATGTCGCCCATACAGAAGTTCGAATGGCGAGAGGCCTGTGGAACCTCATGGATGGAGAACAGATATGGTGACAGTCCCAGTCTCTACCGTCCTTTTCTATGGCTTTCCTCAGCATGTTCTTCAGTGTTTTACTGAACCTTTCGACAAGACCATGTGTCTGAGGATGGTACACTGAAGTCCTCAACTGGGAGATTTGCAGGACCTTGCATAACTCCCTCATCACCTTATTCATAAAAGGTGTTTCCTGGCCGGTCAGGATCTCCTTTGGCAAACCTGACTGCGAAAAAAACAGACCAACTCACGGACTATACTCTTTGTGGAGGAGTTTCTCAGAGGAATTGCCGCAGGATAGCGGGTGGCATAGTCCAGGATGACCAATATGTATTGATGCCCACGAGCAGATTTCACCAGGGGACCAAGTCCATAGTAATTCTCTCGAACGGCATTTCAATAATGGGCAATGGTACGAGGGGACTTAAAAAATGAGAGGGGGGGTTAACTGACACGTGAGGCAGGACCTGCAATAGTTTAATATTTCCCGGTGACACTCGGGCCAATAGAACTTCTGCACAATCCGTCCTTGCATTTTTTACACTCCCAGATGTTCCCCCAAGATGTGTGAATGGGCCATATCCAACACCTTCTGTCTATAGGGCCCTGGCACTATTAACTGTTCCACCAGCTCCCTCCTCACTTTTGTGACTCGATACAGCAACTCCCCACTCATCATAAAATAGAGAAACATTGTGTCAGCCCCCAGCTCCAGTGCAACCCCATTAATGACAGTGACATTATTGCAGGCTTCTTTCAGAGTTGGGTCCCTATGTTGGGCAGTCCCAAAATTCTCACTGGTCACCCCTATCTCCGGAATGTCATACACAGGAGACACATCCTCCTCATCCCCCACAAGGACACAAAAGGGAAACCCGTCTTCCTCTGAGTTTGGTGATACCTTATGAGGGTTCACTGGTTCCCCATTCACATTAGCCAACTCAGAACCCTTCCCCCACAGATATCAAAATAAACAAAAGTCCTGGCCTATAATTATAGGCTGTAACAAGTTCCGAACGATGCTGACGTCATGGGACTCATGGGACTGTGTTCCTTTAAAAGTTCATGTGTGCCGTTTCAATGTTCACTCTGGCCATAGAGTAGTACTTACCATCACTATGAATGCACCGCACACAGACTTTTTTTTATTGGGATGTTGGAGCAGAAGGGTGCCCTTCACAAGGGCCAGTAAACTCCCAGAGTCTAACAGTGCTGTTACCTCATGCCTGTTCACCTTCACGCATAGATATAAAGAACCCGGCACTCAACTTCAATCAAACTTTGAGGTTTTATTCCGTAGTACCAAAAAACGTTTCGGCCTAGTGTGGCCTTCGTCAGTTACATACTGAAGGGTGGTTGAAAATGCGCTCAGTGAGCGCGATGGATCCGTAGGTAATAGCTTACAAATAGTCCGCTATAGGAATAATACGGCTGTGAGCTGATGTGATCCGGGTCCTGACGCGGTGTCCACCGCTGTCGGCGTGAATGCCCGGGCCGAAACGTTTTTTGGTACTACGGAATAAAACCTCAAAGTTTGATTGAAGTTGAGTGCCGGGTTCTTTATATCTATGCTTATAGGGTGTGGGAACCTACCCGTGCACCTCTGTAGCAGTGCTCACGTCTTTTGATTCACTGTTCACCTTCACGCGACACGCTTGAGACCCCTCGCTGGGTGGACAGTTCACACTGCAGGCCCAAAAAGCATAAAATGAACATCACCGTGCTATGCTGCAGTCCATCTGCTAAGGGGACAACGGGCGGCTATATGTCCTGGCCCGTGGCACCTCTAGCAAATTAACATCACCCGTAGGGACCTTGGGCACCACCACCTCTGACTCTTTGGACCATAGATACCCCACCCACTTTTGGGCCTTCGCCCCCTGTTGGGACTCCCAGTATGGAGTGGGCTGCCTTCCCATGAAACCTTCAACCCCCGGTATCTCTCAACCAGTTCATCGGCATTCCGGGGACCACCCTGGGCAACCCAAGTCTGTACGGGCCTCGGCTGGGAGTGCACAAACCAGTCCATCACCACCAGCTCTACCATCTGCGCTGGTGTAGAGGACTTTGGCTGCATCCACTTCTGGACTAGATGCAACAGGTGAAACATTTGGGAGCGTGGTGGTTTGTACCAGTGATACGCCCAGTGGTGAACCCACTGCACCCTGAGAGTTATTGTTACTCCCAAGCGAGTGAGAATCTCAGTTTTTAGCTTGCCATACTCTTTGGTGTCCTGCAAAGCTAAATCATAGTACGCTTTCTGGGGTTCTCCCATCAAGTATGGTGCCAGTACCTCTGCCCACTGCTCTGGAGGGAGTTTCTCCCTCTCGGCGACCCTTTCAAACACCGTCAGGAAAGCATCAACATCATCCCAGGGAGTCACTTTCTGCAAAGCCCGACTTACTGCCTTCCAGACGTGGAAGTCATCAGCCAGACTCGGGGTTGGGGAGCTCGTCCTGCCCTGCCTGGCGGTTGCCAGAATCTGTATCTGCTGCCGTTGCTCCTGCTGGCTTTGCTGTAACAACAGCCTGTTGGTCTCTTGCTGTTGCGACTAGACCAGGTGTTTCAGCAGGTCCTCCATCTTGTCAGGTGATGCTTGCTGGCTTGCGACAGACTTCACCCAGGACATACAATCCTTCCTGTAGCCATTTCACGTGTCTGCTGGGTACGCTGCCCAAACGTCTACCACCAATTGTAGGGTTTTACTCGGGTGAAACGGGAGGAAAATAGGAGGCTTGTTCTTTTAAAAGTTCATGTGAGTTTATTGCTTCATAAACCCCAGAAGCAAAAACAGAAAGTAAACAGCCTATAGATCAGGCAAAACAAAGTATAAATGTCCATAGCAGGGCTCAGCTTCGCCAGGCTTGTGGGCACACGGCTGGGGTAGCTTCCAGTCCTCAGGCTTGGTCGGGAGCCACTCACACAGGAGGCCTTCTCCCTCCCAACACACAGACCATGTGCCAAATAGCCTTTATTATATAGACTGTAACCACACCCAGAGGTGAGGTATATGGGTAACCAGACTCACCCATCTCTCACAGCTACCCGCAACCCGGACCCAGGTGCACCAAATGAAACTTTGTGCTTTCATGCACTAGAGAAAATACTCCAGGTTACATCACAGAGAGCAGCCATCTCGGTGACACATACCACCCATCAACTACGCAGCCATTACCTCATTACAATACATTACTGATCCTGAGTTACCTCCTGTATTATACCCCAGAGCTGTACTCACTATTCTGCTGTGCACGTACAGTATCTCCGGGGTATATCGGCCGCCCCTCGTACTACCCGCGGTGCTGCTCACGGTGAGGAGATGCTGCTGTCCATCAGTCTGCTCATCTGTGGCTGCCACTATGTATTATGGATGTGCGGCCGGCTGTTTTCCTGCGTCCTCTCAGGTGTCTCGGCTCAGTCGTCTTCTCACCATTCTTGCTCTGAAGGTGGTTCTATTTGCAGAGTTTCTCCATGACTGGGTGGTCTCAGGAGTGGTGACGTGGACTCACATGTGGACCTGTACTCCGGACTCACAGGAGCTGTCCACGGTGCTGCACATACTTTCTGTACATGTCCTGGTGGGATCAGTGTCAGCGGCGTGCCGCACCCCTAATATTTCAGCGCTCCCTCGCCATGTTCTTGGACAGCACAGCTGTGGCCATGCACACAGATCCTCCTCCCTCATCACTCTTCTTATTCCCGGCAGCACCATCTGATGATGACAAGTCAGGCCGGAGCAGCGCTCACCTGGGTTGTATCCAGGCTTCTTGGCTCTTGTATTCTTTTTCCCACATATTTGTAGTCAATTATTTTCCAGAAAACCAGGCCATATATTTAAAGCTCATCCATAAAAAAATGACAATATATACCAAAAAGAGAATATGGAACACAGAGCAATAGATAACAATTGAAGTTTTTATTAACAAAAATTAATAACAAGTATTTAACAGTCAGAGAAAGAATTAAATTTAAAGGGGTAGTGACAATGCGGAAGAGCAGTACGGGTGTGTGGAAGAACAGTGCAGGTGTGCAGGAGAGCAGTGCGGGTGTGTGGAAGAGCAGTGCGGGTGTGTGGAAGAGCAGTGCGGGTGTGCAGGAGAGCAGTGAGGGTGTGCGGAAGAGCAGTGTGTGTGTGGGGGGGGGGAGAGCAGTGCGGGTGTGTGGAAGAGTAGTGCGGGTGTGCGGCCCTGAGGCGAGTGCAGCTTCTGCATCTGGGGGCTCGACCGGTTATTGTGGGGTCGAGGCCACATCCTGCATGTATCAGGGATCACACTATACACGATGCAGGCAGGCGGAGAGACTGCAGCCACATTGGTCATCACCCAGAATCTATAGTATTTGATGTAACAGATACCCATGTGAGGAGGCTCAGAGAGGAGTGGCCCCCAGGAGGCGCCAGCACGGTCTCCCCAGCCTGTAAATTTACCAAAGCCCAAAGTAACTGTCACGCTCGAGCCCAGACTGGTTGGCGCGGGCGTGTGGCCCCACTGGACCACAGACCAAACTTCCCTGGAAGGGGTGTAACTAAGTAGCTTCCTAGGTGTTCGCTGGAGCCTCTGATGGTGAGGTCAGACTTGTGCAATAGGAAGCTACCAGGTACCACTCCAGGGTGGTGTCAGGCTGTGGCCGCTGATCCCACCGGGGAACGGAAAATAGACAGGCAAGCGGGCACAGCTGGCACTCTGGCAGACAGGCGGGCACGGCTGGGACACAGGCAGGCAGACGGGTGCAACAGAGACACTGGCAGGCAGGCGGGCACGGCTGGCTCTCTGGTAGGCAGGCAGGTACGGCTAGCTCTCGGGCAGGACAGGCGGACAAGACTGGTACACTGGAAGAACCGGTAGGGACCGGTCTGCAGGCAGGTATGTAAAACAGGCAAGAACCTGTTCAGACAAGACTTAAGAATAGGTAGAAAAAGACCGTGAGAGCGGATGCAGAGCGAAAGCACAGAAGCTAAAGCCAAGCACAGAAGCGCAGGAGGCGGAGCCAAGCACAGAAGCGCAGGAGGCGGAGCCAAGACTGGAGGCAGAGCCAAGTGCAGAAACGCAGGAGGCAGAGCCAAGAGCTGGAGGCAGAGCTAAGTGGAGAAATGCAGGAGGCGGAGCCAAGAGCTGGAGGCAGAGCCAAGTGCAGAAATGCAGGAGGCGGAGCCAAGTGCAGAAACGCAGGAGGCGGAGCCAAGAGCGGGAGAAGTAGAACCGCAAGGAGCGGAGCCAGGTAGAACCGCAAGGAGCAGAGCTAAGTAGAACCACAAGAAGCGGAGCCGCAGAGCAAGAGCTGAGCGGAGCTGCAGAGCAGGGCCACAGAGTGCAAAGTCAGAGTACAAAGCAAAGTGCAGAGCAAAGCTTACAGAGAGAAGAGCTGAGATCAAAGCCACAGAGTGCAGAGCGGAGAGCAGAGCAAAGTCAGAGTGCAGAGCAAGACAGAGTGCAGAGCCGAGAGCAAAACCACAGAGTGCAGAGCAAGGTCACAGAATGCAGAGCAAAGAGCAAAACAAGGTCACAGAGAGCGGAGCCGAAAGCAGAGCAAAGCAAGACACAGAGGGCAGAGCAGAGCAAAGCTAGATACAGAGTGCAAAGCAAGACACAGAGTACGCACAGCAGAAAAAGCAAACCAAGACGGATATAAACGGACACAGGAACGGGACTAGACTAAAACAGAGTGGGGAACGAGACAAGACACAGAGATATGGACACAAGCCAGGGTACGATGCCTGTTGTGAATTTGGATTCTGGGCTCCCCCGGTGGCCGCTTGTGGAATTGGACTTGTCATCCTCTTTCCTGTTTCACCTGGTTCCATCAGTAGTGGGTGTCGCTATTTAAGCTCATTTATCTGGTGGTTTCTTGCCGGTCAACAATGTTATCTGATGCCTCTCAGTGCTTGTTCCTGCTTCTAGACAACTTCTAGATAAGTTGGACTTTTGTCCATGTTTTGTTTTGCCTATTTGTTCCAGTTCACAGCTGAAGTTTTGTTACTGTGTCTGGAAAGCTCTCGTTGATCAGGGATTGCTACTCTGGCGTTATGAGTTAATGCCAGAGTTTAAGGTAATCTCTGGATGGTGTTTTGTTAGTGTTTTTCTGCTGACCATGAAAGTATACTATCTGTCTTCTGCTATCTAGTAAGCGGACCTCAAATTTGCTAAGACTATTTTCCTGCTGCGTTTGTTGTTTCATCTGAACTCACCGTCATTATATGTGGGGGGCTACTGTCTTCTTTGGAATATTTCTCTAGAGGTGAGCCAGGTCTTATATTTCCCTCTGCTAGCTATTTAGGTCTTAGGCCAGAGCTGGGCATCTAGCGTTAAATAGGAAATGCTACCTGGCTATTTCTAGTTGCGCGGCAGGCTTAGTTCATGGTCAGTATAGTTCCATCTTCCGAGAGCTTGTCCCTCTATAGGCTTGCTATGATCTCTGCCTGCAGAGATCATGACAGTTTGACCGGCCCATAAAGTGTTAAAGACCCAGGTTGAGAAAGGAGAGTTATAAGAAGTCTGCTGGAATTTTTTTTTTTTTTTTTTTTTCCTCCAGTCTGCCTTGTTGCAGTCTTTTTTCTCTCTCTCCTCCTAATCTCTGTATGCTCTGTGTGCACCTGACAATAATGGATCTCCAGAGTGTAACTGCGGGTTTGAATAATCTCATCACGAAAGTACAAAATTTACAAGATTTTGTGGTACATGCTCCGGTATCTGAGCCGAGAATTCCTTTGCCGGAGTTCTTCACAGGGAATAGAGCTAGCTTCCAGAATTTCCGAAATAATTGTAAGCTTTATTTGTCCCTGAAGTCTCGTTCAGCTGGAGACCCTGCTCAGCAGGTTAGGATTGTGATTTCCTTGCTCAGGGGTGACCCTCAAGATTGGGCCTTCTCATTGCCAGCAGGGGATCCTGCGTTACGCGATGTGGATGCGTTTTTTCTGGCCTTGGGCTTGCTTTATGAGGAACCTCATTTGGAACTTCAGGCAGAAAAAACTTTGATGGCACTATCTCAGGGGCAAGACGAAGCTGAAGTTTTCTGCCAAAAATTCCGTAAATGGTCTGTGCTTACTCAGTGGAATGAGTGCGCCTTGGCGGCAACTTTCAGAGAAGGTCTCTCTGATGCCGTTAAGGATGTTATGGTGGGGTTCCCTTTGCCTGCAGGTCTGAATGAGTCCATGACAATGGCTATTCAGATTGATAGGCGTCTGCGGGAGCGCAAACCGGTGCACCATCTGGCGGTGTCTATGGAAAAGACGCCAGAAAGTATACAGTGTGATAGAATTCTGTCCAGGAGCGAGCGACAGAATTTTAGACGGAAGAATGGATTGTGTTTCTATTGTGGGGATTCTACTCATGTTATATCAGCATGCTCTAGGCGTACAAAGAAGCTTGATAAGTCTGTTTCCATTGGCACCATTCAGTCTAAGTTTATTTTGTCTGTAACCCTGATTTGTTCTTTGTCATCCATTGCTACGGACGCCTATGTTGACTCTGGCGCCGCTCTGAGTCTTATGGATTGGTCCTTTGCCAATCGTTGTGGTTTTGATTTAGAGCCTTTGGAGACTCTTATTCCTCTGAAGGGGATTGACTCCACCCCATTGGCTAATAATAAACCACAATACTGGACACAAGTAACCATGCGTATCGATCCGGATCACCAGGAGATTATTCGTTTCCTGGTGCTGTATAATTTACATGACGATTTGGTACTGGGATTGCCATGGTTGCAGTCTCACAACCCAGTCTTGGACTGGAGAGCAATGTCTGTGTTGAGCTGGGGATGTAAGGGTATTCATGGGGACGTACCTTTGGTTTCTATTTCGTCGTCCATTCCCTCTGAAGTCCCTGAGTTCCTCTCTGATTATCAAGACGTCTTTGACGAACCCAAGCTTGGGTCGTTACCTCCGCACCGTGAGTGCGATTGTGCCATAGATTTGATACCGGGTTGTAAATATCCAAAGGGTCGTTTGTTTAATTTGTCTGTGCCGGAACATGCTGCTATGCGGGAATATATAAAGGAGTCTTTGGAAAAGGGACATATTCGTCCATCTTCTTCTCCCTTGGGAGCTGGGTTTTTCTTTGTCTCAAAAAAAGACGGCTCTTTGAGACCATGTATTGATTATCGGCTTCTGAATAAGATCACTGTTAAGTATCAATACCCATTGCCATTGCTTACTGATTTGTTTGCTCGTATAGAGGGTGCTAAGTGGTTCTCTAAAATTGATCTTCGTGGGGCGTATAATTTGGTGCGGATCAGGCAGGGGGATGAGTGGAAGACCGCATTTAATACGCCCGAGGGCCACTTTGAGTATTTGGTCATGCCTTTTGGTCTTTCTAATGCCCCTTCAGTTTTCCAGTCTTTTATGCATGATATTTTCCGCGATTTTCTGGATAAATTTATGATAATATATCTGGATGATATTCTGATTTTTTCTGATGACTGGGACTCTCATGTCCAGCAGGTCAGGAGAGTTTTTCAGGTTCTGCGGTCTAATTCTTTATGTGTGAAGGGGTCTAAGTGCGTTTTTGGGGTCCAGAAAATTTCCTTTTTGGGGTATATTTTTTCTCCCTCTTCCATTGAGATGGATCCCGTCAAGGTGCAAGCTATTTGTGACTGGACTCAGCCCTCCTCTCTTAAGGGTCTTCAGAGATTTTTGGGCTTTGCCAACTTTTACCGCCGATTTATTGCTGGTTTTTCGGATGTCGTTAAACCACTGACTGATTTGACCAGACAAGGCGCTGATGTTGCTAATTGGTCCCCTCATGCTGTAGAGGCCTTTCAGGAGCTTAAGCGCCGTTTTGCCTCTGCCCCTGTGTTGCGTCAGCCTGATGTGAATCTGCCTTTTCAGGTTGAGGTTGACGCTTCGGAGATCGGAGCTGGGGCAGTGTTGTCGCAGAAAGGTTCCGACTGCTCCGTCATTAGGCCTTGTGCCTTCTTTTCTCGCAAATTTTCGCCCGCAGAGCGGAATTATGATGTTGGGAATCGGGAGCTTTTGGCCATGAAGTGGGCTTTTGAGGAGTGGCGCCATTGGCTCGAGGGGGCTAGGCATCAGGTGGTGGTATTGACTGACCACAAAAATTTGATTTATCTTGAGACTGCCAGACGCCTGAATCCTAGACAGGCGCGCTGGTCTTTATTTTTTTCTCGCTTTAATTTTGTGGTGTCATACCTACCGGGTTCTAAGAATGTTAAGGCAGATGCCCTTTCTAGGAGTTTTGACCCGGACTCTCCTGGTAATTCTGAACCCACAGGTATCCTTAGGGAGGGAGTAATTTTGTCGGCCGTTTCTCCTGATCTGCGGCGGTCCTTGCAAGAGTTTCAGGCGGATAGACCGGATCGTTGTCCGCCTGATAGACTGTTTGTTCCGGATGATTGGACCAGCAGAGTCATCTCTGAGGTACATTCTTCTGCATTGGCAGGTCATCCCGGAATTTTTGGTACCAGGGATTTGGTGGCAAGATCCTTCTGGTGGCCTTCCCTGTCACGAGATGTGCGAGTCTTTGTGCAGTCATGTGACGTTTGTGCTCGGGCCAAGTCTTGTAGTTCTCGGGCTAGCGGACTGCTGTTGCCCTTGCCTATTCCTAAGAGGCCTTGGACACACATCTCGATGGATTTTATTTCAGATCTGCCTGTTTCCCAGAAGATGTCTGTCATCTGGGTGGTCTGTGACCGTTTCTCTAAAATGGTCCATTTGGTTCCTCTGCCCAAGTTGCCTTCTTCTTCTGAGTTGGTTCCTCTGTTTTTTCAGAATGTTGTCCGATTGCACGGTATTCCTGAGAATATTGTTTCTGACAGAGGTACCCAATTTGTGTCTAGATTTTGGCGGGCATTCTGTGCTAGGATGGGCATAGATTTGTCTTTTTCATCTGCTTTTCACCCTCAGACTAATGGCCAGACCGAGCGGACTAATCAGACCCTTGAGACATATCTGAGGTGTTTTGTCTCTGCTGACCAGGATGATTGGGTTGCTTTTTTGCCATTGGCAGAGTTCGCCCTCAATAATCGGGCCAGTTCTTCCACCTTGGTGTCCCCGTTTTTCTGTAATTCGGGGTTTCACCCTCGATTTTCCTCCGGTCAGGTGGAATCCTCGGATTGTCCTGGAGTGGATGCGGTGGTGGAGAGATTGCATCACATCTGGGGGCAGGTTATGGACAATTTGAAGTTGTCCCAGGAGAAGACTCAGCGTTTTGCCAACCGTCATCGTCGTGTTGGTTCTCGGCTTTGTGTTGGAGATTTGGTGTGGTTGTCTTCTCGTTTTGTCCCTATGAGGGTCTCTTCTCCTAAGTTTAAACCTCGGTTCATCGGCCCTTATAGAATATTGGAGATTCTTAATCCTGTTTCTTTCCGTTTGGACCTCCCTGCGTCCTTTTCCATTCATAACGTTTTTCATCGGTCGTTATTGCGCAGGTATGAGGTACCTGTTGTACCTTCAGTTGAGCCTCCTGCTCCGGTGTTGGTTGAGGGTGAGTTGGAGTACGTTGTGGAGAAAATTTTGGACTCTCGTGTTTCCAGACGGAAACTCCAGTATCTGGTCAACTGGAAGGGTTACGGCCAGGAGGATAATTCTTGGGTCAATGCATCTGATGTTCATGCTTCTGATCTTGTTCGTGCCTTCCATAGGGCTCATCCTGGTCGCCCTGGTGGATCTGGTGAGGGTTCGGTGCCCCCTCCTTGAGGGGGGGGTACTGTTGTGAATTTGGATTCTGGGCTCCCCCGGTGGCCGCTTGTGGAATTGGACTTGTCATCCTCTTTCCTGTTTCACCTGGTTCCATCAGTAGTGGGTGTCGCTATTTAAGCTCATTTCTCTGGTGGTTTCTTGCCGGTCAACAATGTTATCTGATGCCTCTCAGTGCTTGTTCCTGCTTCTAGACAACTTCTAGATAAGTTGGACTTTTGTCCATGTTTTGTTTTGCCTATTTGTTCCAGTTCACAGCTGAAGTTTTGTTACTGTGTCTGGAAAGCTCTCGTTGATCAGGGATTGCTACTCTGGCGTTATGAGTTAATGCCAGAGTTTAAGGTAATCTCTGGATGGTGTTTTGTTAGTGTTTTTCTGCTGACCATGAAAGTATACTATCTGTCTTCTGCTATCTAGTAAGCGGACCTCAAATTTGCTAAGACTATTTTCCTGCTGCGTTTGTTGTTTCATCTGAACTCACCGTCATTATATGTGGGGGGCTACTGTCTTCTTTGGAATATTTCTCTAGAGGTGAGCCAGGTCTTATATTTCCCTCTGCTAGCTATTTAGGTCTTAGGCCAGAGCTGGGCATCTAGCGTTAAATAGGAAATGCTACCTGGCTATTTCTAGTTGCGCGGCAGGCTTAGTTCATGGTCAGTATAGTTCCATCTTCCGAGAGCTTGTCCCTCTATAGGCTTGCTATGATCTCTGCCTGCAGAGATCATGACAGATGCCCCTCTGGGTGGCAGACATAGGCCAGGGTATGAAGCCCCGCTGGGTGGCTACACAGGAAACAGACCAGGGTACAACGCCCCCCTGGGTGGCGGACATAAGAGTAAGCGAGACAGGGCCTGGCACCTCAGCAGCTAAGAACTGACTGAGGGAGTAAGTTGCACAGGCCCCCACCAATGGGTGGGGATGTCTTAAATACAGGAAGCCTCATGGTGATTGGCCTGGGACACCTTAGCAAGGTGCACACAGTCTCCATAAGAAACAGGAGTTGCCGCCGCCGCCCCCCTATGCACACAGACAGATGTTGTGAATTTGGTTTCTGGGCTCCCCCTGTTGTGAATTTGGATTCTGGGCTCCCCCGGTGGCTACTGGTGGAATTGAACTGGTGTTTTCATCTTCTCTGTTCACCTGTTCCCATCAAGATGTGGGAGTCGCTATATAACCTTGCTGCTCTGTTAGTTGCTTGCCGGTCAACAATGTTATCAGAAGCCTCTCTGTGCTTGTTCCTGCTCCTAGACAACTACTAGATAAGTTGGACTCTTGTCCATGTTTGTTTTTGCATTTTTGTTCCAGTTCACAGCTGTAGTTTCGTTACTGTGTCTGGAAAGCTCTTGTGAACAGGAATTGCCACTCTGGTGTTATGAGTTAATGCCAGAGTTTTAAAGTAATTTCTGGATGGTGTTTTGATAGGGTTTTCAGCTGACCATGAAAGTGCCCTTTCTGTCTTCTGCTATGTAGTAAGTGGACCTCAAATTTGCTAAACCTATTTTCATACTACGTTTGTTATTTCATCTTGATTCACCGCCAATACATGTGGGGGGCCTCTGTCTCCTTTTGGGGTATTTCTCTAGAGGTGAGCTAGGACTAATATTTCCCTCTGCTAGCATTATTTAGTCCTCCGGCTGGTGCTGGGCATCTAGAATCAACGTAGGCATGCTACCCGGCCACTGCTAGTTGTGTGTTAGGTTTAGTTCATGGTCAGCTCAGTTCCCATCTTCCAAGAGCTAGTTCCTATATATGCTGATGCTATGTTCTCTTGCCATTGAGAACATGACAGTTTGACCGGCCCACTAAAGGGTTAAAATCCTTGGCTGAGAAAGGAGAGAAATAAGTCTGCTGAGAATTTTTTATTTTTTTTTCTCTCCTTATAATCTTTGAATGGCTCTGTGTCCACCTGTTTGTAATGGATCTTCAGAGTGTAACTGCAGGTTTGAATAATCTCGCCACGAAGGTACAAAATTTGCAAGACTTTGTTTGTCATGCACCTATATCTGAGCCGAGAATTCCTTTGCCGGAATTTTTCTCGGGGAATAGATCTGGGTTTCAGAATTTTCGAAATAATTGCAAATTATTTTTGTCCCTGAAATTTCGCTCTGCCGGAGACCCTGCACAGCAGGTCAGGATTGTGATTTCCTTGCTCCGGGGCGACCCTCAAGACTGGGCTTTTTCATTGACACCAGGGGATCCTGCGTTGCTCAATGTGGATGCGTTTTTTCTGGCCTTGGGGTTGCTTTATGACGAACCTCATTTGGAGCTTCAGGCAGAAAAAACTTTGATGTCCCTATCTCAGGGGCAAGATGAAGCGGAAATTTACTGTCAAAGATTCCGTAAATGGTCTGTGCTTACTCAGTGGAATGAGTGCGCCCTGGCGGCGACTTTCAGAGAGGGTCTCTCTGATGCCATTAAGGATGTTATGGTGGGGTTCCCTGTGCCTGCGGGTCTGAATGAGTCCATGACAATGGCTATTCAGATCGATAGGCGTTTGCGGGAGCGCAAACCAGTGCACCATCTGGCGGTGTCCACTGAGAAGTCGCCAGAGAGTATGCAGTGTGATAGAATTCTGTCCCGAAGCGAGCGGCAGAATTTTAGACGGAAAAATGGGTTGTGTTTCTATTGTGGTGATTCTACTCATGTTATATCAGCATGCTCTAAGCGCACTAAAAAGCTTGATAAATCTGTTTCCATTTGCACCTTACCGTCTAAGTTTATTCTATCTGTGACCCTGATTTGCTCTTTGTCATCTATTACCACGGACGCCTATGTCGACTCTGGCGCCGCTTTGAGTCTTATGGATTGGTCCTTTGCCAAACGCTGTGGGTATGATTTAGAGCCTTTGGAGACTCTTATTCCTCTGAAGGGGATTGACTCCACCCCATTGGCTAATAATAAACCACAATACTGGACACAAGTAACTATGCGTATTAATCCGGATCACCAGGAGATTATTCGCTTTCTGGTGCTGTATAATCTACATGATGATTTGGTGCTAGGATTGCCTTGGCTGCAATCTCACAACCCAGTCCTCGACTGGAGAGCTATGTCTGTGTTGAGCTGGGGATGTAAGGGGGCTCATGGGGATGTACCTGTGGTTTCCATTTCATCATCTATTCCCTCTGAAATTCCTGAGTTCCTGTCTGACTATCGTGACGTCTTTGAAGAATCCAAGCTTGGTTCATTACCTCCGCACCGAGAGTGCGATTGTGCCATAGATTTAATCCCGGGTAGTAAATACCCAAAGGGTCGTTTATTTAATCTGTCTGTGCCTGAACATGCTGCTATGCGAGAATATATAAAGGAGTCCTTGGAAAAGGGACATATTCGTCCATCGTCATCTCCCTTAGGAGCCGGTTTTTTCTTTGTGTCAAAAAAAGACGGCTCTTTGAGACCATGTATCGATTATCGGCTTTTGAATAAAATCACTGTAAAATATCAATACCCATTGCCGTTGCTGACTGATTTGTTTGCTCGCATAAAGGGGGCCAAGTGGTTCTCTAAGATTGACCTTCGTGGGGCGTATAATTTGGTGCGAATCAGGCAGGGGGATGAGTGGAAAACCGCATTTAATACGCCCGAGGGCCACTTTGAGTATTTAGTGATGCCTTTTGGTCTTTCAAATGCTCCGTCAGTTTTCCAGTCCTTTATGCATGATATTTTTCGCGATTATTTGGATAAATTTATGATTGTGTATCTGGATGATATTCTGATTTTTTCGGATGACTGGGACTCTCATGTCCAGCAAGTCAGGAGGGTTTTCCAGGTTTTGCGGTCTAATTCTTTGTGTGTGAAGGGTTCTAAGTGTGTTTTTGGGGTACAGAGGATTTCCTTTTTGGGATATATTTTTTCTCCCTCTTCCATTGAAATGGATCCTGTCAAGGTTCAAGCTATTTGTGATTGGACGCAGCCCTCTTCTCTTAAGAGTCTTCAGAAATTTTTGGGCTTTGCTAACTTTTATCGTCGATTTATTGCTGGTTTTTCGGATATTGCTAAGCCATTGACCGATTTGACTAAGAAGGGTGCTGATGTTGCTGATTGGTCCCCTGACGCTGTGGAGGCCTTTCGGGAGCTTAAGCGCCGTTTTTCCTCTGCCCCTGTGTTGCGTCAGCCTGATGTTGCTCTACCTTTTCAGGTTGAGGTCGACGCTTCTGAGATCGGAGCTGGGGCAGTGTTGTCGCAGAAAAGTTCTGACTGCTCCGTGATGAGGCCTTGTGCCTTCTTTTCCTGTAAATTTTCGCCCGCTGAGCGGAATTATGATGTTGGGAATCGGGAGCTTTTGGCCATGAAGTGGTCTTTTGAGGAGTGGCGCCATTGGCTTGAGGGGGCCAGACATCAGGTGGTGGTATTGACTGACCACAAAAACTTGATTTATCTTGAGACCGCCAGGCGCCTGAATCCTAGACAGGCGCGCTGGTCATTATTTTTCTCTCGGTTTAATTTTGTGGTGTCATACCTACCGGGTTCTAAGAATGTTAAGGCGGATGCCCTTTCTAGGAGTTTTGAACCTGACTCGCCTGGTAACTCTGAGCCCACAGGTATCCTTAAGGATGGAGTGGTATTGTCAGCCGTTTCTCCAGACCTGCGGCGGGCCTTGCAGGAGTTTCAGGCGGATAGACCGGATCGTTGCCCACCTGATAAACTGTTTGTTCCTGATGATTGGACCAGTAGAGTCATCTCTGAGGTTCATTCTTCTGCGTTGGCAGGTCATCCTGGTATTTTTGGTACCAGGGATTTGGTGGCAAGGTCCTTCTGGTGGCCTTCCCTGTCACGAGATGTGCGAGGCTTTGTGCAGTCTTGTGACGTTTGTGCTCGGGCCAAGCCTTGTTGCTCTCGGGCTAGTGGATTATTGTTGCCCTTGCCTATTCCTAAGAGGCCTTGGACGCACATCTCGATGGATTTTATTTCAGATCTGCCTGTTTCTCAGAAGATGTCTGTCATCTGGGTGGTGTGTGACCGTTTCTCTAAGATGGTCCATTTGGTTCCTCTGCCCAAGTTGCCTTCTTCTTCCGAGTTGGTTCCTCTGTTTTTTCAAAATGTTGTTCGTTTGCATGGTATTCCTGAGAATATCATTTCTGACAGAGGGACCCAATTCGTGTCTAGATTTTGGCGGGCATTCTGTGCTAGGATGGGCATAGATTTGTCTTTTTCGTCCGCTTTCCATCCTCAGACGAATGGCCAGACCGAGCGGACTAATCAGACCCTGGAGACATATCTGAGGTGTTTTGTGTCTGCTGACCAGGATGATTGGGTTGCTTTTTTGCCATTGGCAGAGTTCGCTCTCAATAATCGGGCCAGCTCTGCCACTTTGGTGTCCCCGTTTTTCTGTAATTCGGGGTTTCATCCTCGATTTTCCTCTGGTCAGGTGGAATCTTCGGATTGTCCTGGAGTGGATGCTGTGGTGGAGAGATTGCATCAGATCTGGGGGCAGGTGGTGGACAATTTGAGGTTGTCCCAGGAGAAGACTCAGCTTTTTGCCAACCGCCACCGTCGTGTTGGTCCTCGGCTTTGTGTTGGGGATTTGGTGTGGTTGTCTTCTCGTTTTGTCCCTATGAGGGTCTCTTCTCCTAAGTTTAAGCCTCGGTTCATCGGCCCGTATAAGATATTGGAGATTCTTAACCCTGTTTCCTTCCGTTTGGACCTCCCTGCATCCTTTTCTATTCATAACGTTTTTCATCGGTCATTATTGCGCAGGTATGAGGTACCGGTTGTGCCTTCCGTTGAGCCTCCTGCTCCGGTGTTGGTTGAGGGTGAGTTGGAGTACGTTGTGGAGAAAATCTTGGACTCTCGTGTTTCCAGACGGAGACTCCAGTATCTGGTCAAGTGGAAGGGATACGGCCAGGAGGATAATTCTTGGGTGAATGCATCTGATGTTCATGCCTCTGATCTGGTTCGTGCCTTTCATAGGGCCCATCCTGATCGCCCTGGTGGTTCTGGTGAGGGTTCGGTGCCCCCTCCTTGAGGGGGGGGTACTGTTGTGAATTTGGATTCTGGGCTCCCCCGGTGGCTACTGGTGGAATTGAACTGGTGTTTTCATCTTCTCTGTTCACCTGTTCCCATCAAGATGTGGGAGTCGCTATATAACCTTGCTGCTCTGTTAGTTGCTTGCCGGTCAACAATGTTATCAGAAGCCTCTCTGTGCTTGTTCCTGCTCCTAGACAACTACTAGATAAGTTGGACTCTTGTCCATGTTTGTTTTTGCATTTTTGTTCCAGTTCACAGCTGTAGTTTCGTTACTGTGTCTGGAAAGCTCTTGTGAACAGGAATTGCCACTCTGGTGTTATGAGTTAATGCCAGAGTTTTAAAGTAATTTCTGGATGGTGTTTTGATAGGGTTTTCAGCTGACCATGAAAGTGCCCTTTCTGTCTTCTGCTATGTAGTAAGTGGACCTCAAATTTGCTAAACCTATTTTCATACTACGTTTGTTATTTCATCTTGATTCACCGCCAATACATGTGGGGGGCCTCTGTCTCCTTTTGGGGTATTTCTCTAGAGGTGAGCTAGGACTAATATTTCCCTCTGCTAGCATTATTTAGTCCTCCGGCTGGTGCTGGGCATCTAGAATCAACGTAGGCATGCTACCCGGCCACTGCTAGTTGTGTGTTAGGTTTAGTTCATGGTCAGCTCAGTTCCCATCTTCCAAGAGCTAGTTCCTATATATGCTGATGCTATGTTCTCTTGCCATTGAGAACATGACATCCCCCGGTGGTTTCTGGTGGTACTGCACTTATGTGCTTCATCTCCTCTGTTCACCTGTTTCCATCAGGATGTGGGAGTTGTCTATTTAACCTTGCTCCTCAGTCATTTCTATGCCGGCCAACAATGTTACCAGAAGCCTTTCTGTTGCATGTTCCTGCTCCTAGACTACTATCAGCTAAGTTGGACTTGTAGTCCTAAGTTTGTTTTGCATTTTTGTTCCAGTTCTCTGTGTTTGAATATTTCTGAGGCTGGAAGCTCTTGTGAGCTGAAATTGCCACTCTGGTGTCATGAGTTGATATTAGAGTCTTAAAGTAATTTCAGGATGGTGTTTTGAAAGGGTTTTCAGCTGACTGTGTAGTTCCCTTTTCTGTCTTCCTACTATCTAGTAAGCGGACCTCAATTTGCTAAACCTATCTTCATACTTCGTATGTCAATTTCCTCTAAAATCACCGACATTATATGTGAGGGCTACTGTCTGCCTTTTGGGGAAAATTTCTCTAGAGGTAAGCCAGGTCTGTATTTTCCTCTGCTAGGGTCAGTCAGTTCTCCGGCTGGCGCTGGGCGTCTAGGGATAAAACGTAGGCACGCTACCCGGCCACTGTTAGTTGTGCGGTAGGTTTAGCTCACAGTCAGCTCGAGTTCCCATCTTCCAAGAGCTAGTCCTTTTGTATGCTTTACTACGGTCTCTTGCCATTAAGAACCATGACAGTTTGGCCGGCCAAGGGTTAAAATAATTGGCAGAAGAAAGGAGAGAAAAGAAGTCTGCAGAGAATTTTTTTTTTTTTTCCTGAGTTTGCTCATTAGTTGATTCACTAGCATCTCTGCTTACTGCAGCCTTCGTCTCTCTCTCCTTCTAATCCTTGAATGGTTCTGATTTCACCTGATTAATATGGATCCTCAGAGTTTAGCTACAGGTTTGGATAATCTCGCTGGGAAGGTTCAAAGTTTACAGGATTTTGTTATTCATGCTCCTATATCTGAACCTAGAATTCCTTTACCTGAATTTTTCTCCGGGGATAGATCTCGCTTCCAGAATTTCAAACATAATTGCAAATTATTTTTGTCTCTGAGATCTCGCTCCGCTGGAGATCCTGCACAGCAGGTCAGGATTGTAATTTCCTTGCTCCGGGGCGACCCTCAGGACTGGGCATTTGCTTTGACACCAGGGGATCCTGCGTTGCTCAATGTGGATGCGTTTTTCCTGGCTTTGGGGTTGCTTTATGAGGAACCTCATTTAGAGATTCAGGCTGAAAAAGCCTTAATGGCCCTGTCTCAAGGGCAAGATGAGGCTGAAATATACTGCCAAAAATTTCGTAAGTGGTCTGTGCTTACTCAGTGGAATGAGTGCGCCCTGGCGGCGAATTTCAGAGAGGGTCTCTCTGATGCCATTAAGGATGTTATGGTGGGGTTCCCTGTGCCTACAGGTTTGAATGAGTCCATGACAATGGCTATTCAGATTGATCGGCGTTTGCGGGAGCGCAAACCTGTGCACCATTTGGCGGTGTCTACTGAGAAGGCGCCAGAGATTATGCAATGTGATAGAATTCTGTCCAGAAGCGAACGACAGAATTTTAGGCGAAAAAATGGGTTATGCTTCTATTGTGGTGATTCAACTCATGTTATATCAGCATGCTCTAAACGTACTAAGAAGGTTGATAAGTCTGTTTCAATTGGCACTTTACAGTCTAAGTTTATTCTATCTGTGACCCTGATTTGCTCTTTATCGTCTATTACCGCGGACGCCTATGTCGACTCTGGCGCCGCTTTGAGTCTTATGGATTGGTCCTTTGCCAAACGCTGTGGGTTTGATTTAGAGCCTCTGGAAGTTTCTATACCTCTGAAGGGTATTGACTCCACGCCATTGGCTAGTAATAAACCACAATACTGGACACAAGTAACTATGCGTATTAATCCGGATCACCAGGAGATTATTCGCTTCCTTGTGTTGTATAATCTACATGATGTGTTGGTGCTTGGATTGCCATGGCTGCAATCTCATAACCCAGTCCTCGACTGGAAAGCAATATCTGTGTTAAGCTGGGGATGTCAGGGGACTCATGGGGACGTACCTTTGGTTTCCATTTCGTCATCTATTCCCTCTGAGATTCCGGAATTTTTATCTGATTATCGTGACGTTTTTGAGGAGCCTAAAATTGGTTCACTACCTCCGCACAGAGAGTGCGATTGTACTATAGATCTGATTCCGGGCAGTAAGTTTCCAAAGGGTCATTTATTTAATCTATCTGTGCCTGAACATGCTGCCATGCGGGAATATATTAAGGAGTCCTTGGAAAAGGGACATATTCGTCCTTCGTCATCTCCCTTAGGAGCCGGTTTTTTCTTTGTATCTAAAAAAGATGGCTCTTTGAGGCCGTGTATTGATTATCGGCTTTTGAATAAAATCACGGTTAAATATCAGTATCCTTTGCCACTGCTTACTGATTTGTTTGCTCGAATAAAGGGGGCCAAGTGGTTCTCTAAGATTGATCTTCGTGGGGCGTATAATTTAGTGCGAATTAAGCAGGGGGATGAGTGGAAAACCGCATTTAATACGCCTGAGGGCCATTTTGAGTATTTAGTAATGCCTTTTGGTCTTTCAAATGCCCCTTCAGTCTTTCAGTCCTTTATGCATGACATTTTCCGTGAATATTTGGATAAATTTTTGATTGTGTATCTGGATGATATTTTGATTTTTTCGGATGACTGGGACTCTCATGTCCAACAGGTCAGGAGGGTTTTTCAGGTTTTGCGCTCTAATTCCTTGTGTGTAAAGGGTTCTAAGTGCGTTTTTGGGGTTCAAAAGATTTCGTTTTTGGGGTACATTTTTTCCCCCTCTTCCATTGAGATGGACCCTGTCAAGGTTCAGGCTATTTGTGATTGGACGCAACCCTCTTCTCTTAAGAGCCTTCAGAAGTTTTTGGGCTTTGCTAATTTTTATCGTCGATTTATAACTGGTTTTTCTGATGTCGCTAAACCGTTGACTGATTTGACTAAGAAGGGTGCTGATGTTGCTGAATGGTCCCCTGCGGCTGTGGAGGCCTTTCGGGAGCTTAAGCGCCGCTTTTCTTCCGCCCCTGTATTGCGTCAGCCTGATGTTACTCTTCCTTTTCAGGTTGAGGTCGACGCTTCAGAAATCGGAGCTGGGGCGGTTTTGTCGCAGAAAAGTTCCGACTGCTCCGTGATGAGGCCTTGTGCGTTCTTTTCTCGTAAGTTTTCGCCCGCTGAGCGAAATTATGATATTGGTAATCGGGAGCTCTTGGCTATGAAGTGGGCTTTTGAGGAGTGGCGTCATTGGCTTGAGGGGGCTAGACATCAGGTGGTGGTATTGACCGACCACAAGAATTTGATTTATCTTGAGTCCGCCAGGCGCCTGAATCCTAGACAGGTGCGCTGGTCGTTATTTTTCTCTCGGTTTAATTTTGTGGTTTCTTACCTACCGGGTTCTAAAAATGTGAAGGCGGATGCCCTTTCTAGGAGTTTTGAGCCTGATTCCCCTGGTAATTCTGAACCTACAGGTATCCTTAAGGATGGAGTGATATTATCTGCTGTTTCCCCAGATTTGCGACGGGTCTTGCAGGAGTTTCAGGCGGATAGACCTGATCGTTTCCCGCCTGGTAGATTGTTTGTTCCTGATGATTGGACCAGTAGAGTCATCTCGGAGGTCCATTCTTCTGCGTTGGCAGGTCATCCTGGAATCTTTGGTACCAGGGATTTGGTGGCTAGGTCCTTCTGGTGGCCTTCCCTGTCGCGAGATGTGCGAGGTTTTGTGCAGTCTTGTGATGTTTGTGCTCGGGCCAAGCCTTGTTGTTCTCGGGCTAGTGGATTGTTGTTATCCTTGCCTATTCCGAAGAGGCCTTGGACTCACATCTCCATGGATTTTATTTCTGATCTCCCTGTTTCTCAGAAGATGTCTGTCATCTGGGTGGTGTGTGACCGTTTTTCTAAGATGGTCCATTTGGTTCCCTTGCCTAGGTTGCCTTCCTCATCCGAGCTGGTTCCTCTGTTTTTTCAAAATGTGGTGCGCTTGCATGGTATTCCGGAGAATATCGTTTCTGACAGGGGAACCCAATTCGTGTCTAGATTTTGGCGAGCGTTCTGTGCTAGGATGGGCATTGATTTGTCTTTTTCGTCTGCTTTCCACCCTCAGACTAATGGCCAGACCGAGCGAACTAATCAGACCTTGGAGACTTATTTGAGGTGTTTTGTGTCTGCGGATCAGGATGATTGGGTTGCCTTTTTGCCCTTGGCGGAGTTTGCCCTCAATAATCGGGCTAGTTCTGCCACCTTGGTTTCTCCTTTCTTCTGTAATTCGGGGTTTCATCCTCGTTTCTCTTCCGGTCAGGTGGAGTCTTCGGATTGTCCTGGAGTGGATGCTGTGGTGGAGAGGTTGCATCAGATTTGGGGGCATGTGGTGGACAATTTGAAGTTGTCCCAGGAGAAGACTCAGCATTTTGCCAACCGCCGTCGTCGTGTTGGTCCTCGTCTTTGTGTTGGGGACTTGGTGTGGTTATCTTCTCGTTTTGTCCCTATGAAGGTTTCTTCTCCTAAGTTTAAGCCTCGGTTCATCGGCCCGTACAGGATATTGGAGATTCTTAACCCTGTGTCCTTTCGTTTGGACCTCCCTGCATCTTTTTCTATTCATAATGTCTTCCATTGGTCATTGTTGCGCAGGTATGAGGTACCGGTTGTGCCTTCCGTTGAGCCTCCTGCTCCGGTGTTGGTTGAGGGTGAGTTGGAGTACGTTGTCGAGAAGATCTTGGACTCCCGTGTTTCCAGACGGAGACTTCAGTATCTGGTCAAGTGGAAGGGCTACGGTCAGGAGGATAACTCTTGGGTGACAGCCTCTGATGTTCATGCCTCCGATTTGGTCCGTGCCTTTCATAGGGCTCATCCTGATCGCCCTGGTGGTTCTGGTGAGGGTTCGGTGCCCCCTCCTTGAGGGGGGGGTACTGTTGTGAATTTGGTTTCTGGGCTCCCCCGGTGGTTTCTGGTGGTACTGCACTTATGTGCTTCATCTCCTCTGTTCACCTGTTTCCATCAGGATGTGGGAGTTGTCTATTTAACCTTGCTCCTCAGTCATTTCTATGCCGGCCAACAATGTTACCAGAAGCCTTTCTGTTGCATGTTCCTGCTCCTAGACTACTATCAGCTAAGTTGGACTTGTAGTCCTAAGTTTGTTTTGCATTTTTGTTCCAGTTCTCTGTGTTTGAATATTTCTGAGGCTGGAAGCTCTTGTGAGCTGAAATTGCCACTCTGGTGTCATGAGTTGATATTAGAGTCTTAAAGTAATTTCAGGATGGTGTTTTGAAAGGGTTTTCAGCTGACTGTGTAGTTCCCTTTTCTGTCTTCCTACTATCTAGTAAGCGGACCTCAATTTGCTAAACCTATCTTCATACTTCGTATGTCAATTTCCTCTAAAATCACCGACATTATATGTGGGGGCTACTGTCTGCCTTTTGGGGAAAATTTCTCTAGAGGTAAGCCAGGTCTGTATTTTCCTCTGCTAGGGTCAGTCAGTTCTCCGGCTGGCGCTGGGCGTCTAGGGATAAAACGTAGGCATGCTACCCGGCCACTGTTAGTTGTGCGGTAGGTTTAGCTCACAGTCAGCTCGAGTTCCCATCTTCCAAGAGCTAGTCCTTTTGTATGCTTTACTACGGTCTCTTGCCATTAAGAACCATGACAGTTTGGCCGGCCAAGGGTTAAAATAATTGGCAGAAGAAAGGAGAGAAAAGAAGTCTGCAGAGAATTTTTTTTTTTTTCCTGAGTTTGCTCATTAGTTGATTCACTAGCATCTCTGCTTACTGCAGCCTTCGTCTCTCTCTCCTTCTAATCCTTGAATGGTTCTGATTTCACCTGATTAATATGGATCCTCAGAGTTTAGCTACAGGTTTGGATAATCTCGCTGGGAAGGTTCAAAGTTTACAGGATTTTGTTATTCATGCTCCTATATCTGAACCTAGAATTCCTTTACCTGAATTTTTCTCCGGGGATAGATCTCGCTTCCAGAATTTCAAACATAATTGCAAATTATTTTTGTCTCTGAGATCTCGCTCCGCTGGAGATCCTGCACAGCAGGTCAGGATTGTAATTTCCTTGCTCCGGGGCGACCCTCAGGACTGGGCATTTGCTTTGACACCAGGGGATCCTGCGTTGCTCAATGTGGATGCGTTTTTCCTGGCTTTGGGGTTGCTTTATGAGGAACCTCATTTAGAGATTCAGGCTGAAAAAGCCTTAATGGCCCTGTCTCAAGGGCAAGATGAGGCTGAAATATACTGCCAAAAATTTCGTAAGTGGTCTGTGCTTACTCAGTGGAATGAGTGCGCCCTGGCGGCGAATTTCAGAGAGGGTCTCTCTGATGCCATTAAGGATGTTATGGTGGGGTTCCCTGTGCCTACAGGTCTGAATGAGTCCATGACAATGGCTATTCAGATTGATCGGCGTTTGCGGGAGCGCAAACCTGTGCACCATTTGGCGGTGTCTACTGAGAAGGCGCCAGAGATTATGCAATGTGATAGAATTCTGTCCAGAAGCGAACGACAGAATTTTAGGCGAAAAAATGGGTTATGCTTCTATTGTGGTGATTCAACTCATGTTATATCAGCATGCTCTAAACGTACTAAGAAGGTTGATAAGTCTGTTTCAATTGGCACTTTACAGTCTAAGTTTATTCTATCTGTGACCCTGATTTGCTCTTTATCGTCTATTACCGCGGACGCCTATGTCGACTCTGGCGCCGCTTTGAGTCTTATGGATTGGTCCTTTGCCAAACGCTGTGGGTTTGATTTAGAGCCTCTGGAAGTTTCTATACCTCTGAAGGGTATTGACTCCACGCCATTGGCTAGTAATAAACCACAATACTGGACACAAGTAACTATGCGTATTAATCCGGATCACCAGGAGATTATTCGCTTCCTTGTGTTGTATAATCTACATGATGTGTTGGTGCTTGGATTGCCATGGCTGCAATCTCATAACCCAGTCCTCGACTGGAAAGCAATATCTGTGTTAAGCTGGGGATGTCAGGGGACTCATGGGGACGTACCTTTGGTTTCCATTTCGTCATCAATTCCCTCTGAGATTCCGGAATTTTTATCTGATTATCGTGACGTTTTTGAGGAGCCTAAAATTGGTTCACTACCTCCGCACAGAGAGTGCGATTGTACTATAGATCTGATTCCGGGCAGTAAGTTTCCAAAGGGTCGTTTATTTAATCTATCTGTGCCTGAACATGCTGCCATGCGGGAATATATTAAGGAGTCCTTGGAAAAGGGACATATTCGTCCTTCGTCATCTCCCTTAGGAGCCGGTTTTTTCTTTGTATCTAAAAAAGATGGCTCTTTGAGGCCGTGTATTGATTATCGGCTTTTGAATAAAATCACGGTTAAATATCAGTATCCTTTGCCACTGCTTACTGATTTGTTTGCTCGAATAAAGGGGGCCAAGTGGTTCTCTAAGATTGATCTTCGTGGGGCGTATAATTTAGTGCGAATTAAGCAGGGGGATGAGTGGAAAACCGCATTTAATACGCCTGAGGGCCATTTTGAGTATTTAGTAATGCCTTTTGGTCTTTCAAATGCCCCTTCAGTCTTTCAGTCCTTTATGCATGACATTTTCCGTGAATATTTGGATAAATTTTTGATTGTGTATCTGGATGATATTTTGATTTTTTCGGATGACTGGGACTCTCATGTCCAACAGGTCAGGAGGGTTTTTCAGGTTTTGCGCTCTAATTCCTTGTGTGTAAAGGGTTCTAAGTGCGTTTTTGGGGTTCAAAAGATTTCGTTTTTGGGGTACATTTTTTCCCCCTCTTCCATTGAGATGGACCCTGTCAAGGTTCAGGCTATTTGTGATTGGACGCAACCCTCTTCTCTTAAGAGCCTTCAGAAGTTTTTGGGCTTTGCTAATTTTTATCGTCGATTTATAACTGGTTTTTCTGATGTCGCTAAACCGTTGACTGATTTGACTAAGAAGGGTGCTGATGTTGCTGAATGGTCCCCTGCGGCTGTGGAGGCCTTTCGGGAGCTTAAGCGCCGCTTTTCTTCCGCCCCTGTATTGCGTCAGCCTGATGTTACTCTTCCTTTTCAGGTTGAGGTCGACGCTTCAGAAATCGGAGCTGGGGCGGTTTTGTCGCAGAAAAGTTCCGACTGCTCCGTGATGAGGCCTTGTGCGTTCTTTTCTCGTAAGTTTTCGCCCGCTGAGCGAAATTATGATATTGGTAATCGGGAGCTCTTGGCTATGAAGTGGGCTTTTGAGGAGTGGCGTCATTGGCTTGAGGGGGCTAGACATCAGGTGGTGGTATTGACCGACCACAAGAATTTGATTTATCTTGAGTCCGCCAGGCGCCTGAATCCTAGACAGGCGCGCTGGTCGTTATTTTTCTCTCGGTTTAATTTTGTGGTTTCTTACCTACCGGGTTCTAAAAATGTGAAGGCGGATGCCCTTTCTAGGAGTTTTGAGCCTGATTCCCCTGGTAATTCTGAACCTACAGGTATCCTTAAGGATGGAGTGATATTATCTGCTGTTTCCCCAGATTTGCGACGGGTCTTGCAGGAGTTTCAGGCGGATAGACCTGATCGTTGCCCGCCTGGTAGATTGTTTGTTCCTGATGATTGGACCAGTAGAGTCATCTCGGAGGTCCATTCTTCTGCGTTGGCAGGTCATCCTGGAATCTTTGGTACCAGGGATTTGGTGGCTAGGTCCTTCTGGTGGCCTTCCCTGTCGCGAGATGTGCGAGGTTTTGTGCAGTCTTGTGATGTTTGTGCTCGGGCCAAGCCTTGTTGTTCTCGGGCTAGTGGATTGTTGTTATCCTTGCCTATTCCGAAGAGGCCTTGGACTCACATCTCCATGGATTTTATTTCTGATCTCCCTGTTTCTCAGAAGATGTCTGTCATCTGGGTGGTGTGTGACCGTTTTTCTAAGATGGTCCATTTGGTTCCCTTGCCTAGGTTGCCTTCCTCATCCGAGCTGGTTCCTCTGTTTTTTCAAAATGTGGTGCGCTTGCATGGTATTCCGGAGAATATCGTTTCTGACAGGGGAACCCAATTCGTGTCTAGATTTTGGCGAGCGTTCTGTGCTAGGATGGGCATTGATTTGTCTTTTTCGTCTGCTTTCCACCCTCAGACTAATGGCCAGACCGAGCGAACTAATCAGACCTTGGAGACTTATTTGAGGTGTTTTGTGTCTGCGGATCAGGATGATTGGGTTGCCTTTTTGCCCTTGGCGGAGTTTGCCCTCAATAATCGGGCTAGTTCTGCCACCTTGGTTTCTCCTTTCTTCTGTAATTCGGGGTTTCATCCTCGTTTCTCTTCCGGTCAGGTGGAGTCTTCGGATTGTCCTGGAGTGGATGCTGTGTTGGAGAGGTTGCATCAGATTTGGGGGCATGTGGTGGACAATTTGAAGTTGTCCCAGGAGAAGACTCAGCATTTTGCCAACCGCCGTCGTCGTGTTGGTCCTCGTCTTTGTGTTGGGGACTTGGTGTGGTTATCTTCTCGTTTTGTCCCTATGAAGGTTTCTTCTCCTAAGTTTAAGCCTCGGTTCATCGGCCCGTACAGGATATTGGAGATTCTTAACCCTGTGTCCTTTCGTTTGGACCTCCCTGCATCTTTTTCTATTCATAATGTCTTCCATTGGTCATTGTTGCGCAGGTATGAGGTACCGGTTGTGCCTTCCGTTGAGCCTCCTGCTCCGGTGTTGGTTGAGGGTGAGTTGGAGTACGTTGTCGAGAAGATCTTGGACTCCCGTGTTTCCAGAAGGAGACTTCAGTATCTGGTCAAGTGGAAGGGCTACGGTCAGGAGGATAACTCTTGGGTGACAGCCTCTGATGTTCATGCCTCCGATTTGGTCCGTGCCTTTCATAGGGCTCATCCTGATCGCCCTGGTGGTTCTGGTGAGGGTTCGGTGCCCCCTCCTTGAGGGGGGGGTACTGTTGTGAATTTGGTTTCTGGGCTCCCCCGGTGGTTTCTGGTGGTACTGCACTTATGTGCTTCATCTCCTCTGTTCACCTGTTTCCATCAGGATGTGGGAGTTGTCTATTTAACCTTGCTCCTCAGTCATTTCTATGCCGGCCAACAATGTTACCAGAAGCCTTTCTGTTGCATGTTCCTGCTCCTAGACTACTATCAGCTAAGTTGGACTTGTAGTCCTAAGTTTGTTTTGCATTTTTGTTCCAGTTCTCTGTGTTTGAATATTTCTGAGGCTGGAAGCTCTTGTGAGCTGAAATTGCCACTCTGGTGTCATGAGTTGATATTAGAGTCTTAAAGTAATTTCAGGATGGTGTTTTGAAAGGGTTTTCAGCTGACTGTGTAGTTCCCTTTTCTGTCTTCCTACTATCTAGTAAGCGGACCTCAATTTGCTAAACCTATCTTCATACTTCGTATGTCAATTTCCTCTAAAATCACCGACATTATATGTGGGGGCTACTGTCTGCCTTTTGGGGAAAATTTCTCTAGAGGTAAGCCAGGCCTGTATTTTCCTCTGCTAGGGTCAGTCAGTTCTCCGGCTGGCGCTGGGCGTCTAGGGATAAAACGTAGGCACGCTACCCGGCCACTGTTAGTTGTGCGGTAGGTTTAGCTCACAGTCAGCTCGAGTTCCCATCTTCCAAGAGCTAGTCCTTTTGTATGCTTTACTACGGTCTCTTGCCATTAAGAACCATGACAGACAGAGCATGCACAGAGCAAACAGCAGCCATGAGGCACACAGCATGGATCTGGCAGCAGAGAGAAGTCACAAGATGGCCCAGAGAAGTGAGTGAGTTTAGTGTAATGCAGGTGGGGGATGGGAGGCCATGCAATGATGCCAGCAGAGTTGTTACAGTAACCAAATGCAGCCATCTGAGAACACACAACATAGCACACCGACAACGAGCAGCCCCTCCCGTCACCAGCTCTAACACTTCACCATGGTCCCGAGGAGCCCAAGCTCTCCACTGATAAATATAGGGGGGGGGGGGGGGGTTGTCAGACAGATCTCCACTGGTGATAATGGGGGTTGTCAGACAGTTCTCCACTGGTGAGGATGGAGGTTAAGTATCCCAGAATGGTAGAGTTGGAAGGGACCCCCGGGGGCCTCATGTCCAACCCCCTGCTCAATGCAGCAGTCACTAAACCCTCTCAGATGTCTGTCCAGCCTCTGTGTGAAGACTTCCAATGAAGGAAAACACCACCTCTCGTGGCCGCCTGTTCCACTCATTGATCACCATAACTGTCACCCTCCTAATATCTAATCTGTATCTTCTTCCTTTCAGTTTTATCCCATTGCTTCTCATGTTTCCATGTGCAAATGAGAATAATGATTATTCCTCTACACTGTGACAGCCCTTCAGATATTTGTAGACAGCTATTATGTCTCCTCTTAGTCTTCTTTCTTACAAGCTAAACATTCCCAAATCCTGTAACCGTTCCTCATAGGACATGGTCTGCAGTCCACTCACCATCCTGGTCGCTCTTCTCTGAACTTGTTGCAGTTTTTCAATGTATTTTTTACAATGTGGTTCCTGAAACTGGACCCAGTATCCAGATGAGGCCTGACCACGGAGGAGTAAACTGGACCCAGTATCCAGATAAGACCTGATCAAGGAGGAGTAAACTGGACCCAGTATCCAGATGAGGCCTGACCAAGGAGGAGTAAACTGCACTCAGTATCCAGATGAAACCTGACCAAGGAGGAGTAAACTGGACCCAGTAACCAGATGAGGCCTGACCAAGGAGTAAACTGGACCCAGTATCTAGATGAGGCCTGACCAAGGAGGAGTAAACTGGACCCAGTATCCAGATGAGGCCTGACCAAGGAGGAGTAAACTGGACCCAGTATCCAGATGAGGCCTGACCAAGGAGGAGTAAACTGGACCCAGTATCCAGATGCGGCCTGACCAAGGAGGAGTAGAGGGGGATAATGACTTCACGTGATCTAGACTCTATGCTACTCTTAATACATCTTAGAACTGTTTGTATTTCTTGCTGCTGCATCACACTGTTGACTCATGTGCAGTCTGTGATCTATTAGTACAGTCATGGACAAAAATTTTGAGAATGAGACAAATATTAATTTATCCAAAGTCTACTGCTTCATTTTTTCTAATGGCAATTTGCATATACTCCTGAATGTCAGAGTGATCAGCTTAACAGCAATTACTGTACTTACAAAGTCAATATTTGCCCAGAAAATGAACTTTAACCCCCAAAACACATTTCAACATCATTGCACTCCTGCCTTAAAAGGAGCAGCTAACATCGTTTTAGTGATTGATCCATTAACACAGGTGTGGGTGTTGATGAGGACAGGGCTGGCGATCAGTCAGTCATGATTAAGTAAGAATGACATCACTGGACACTTTAAAAGGAGGCTGGTGCTTGGTATCATTGTTTCTCTTCAGTTAACCATGGTTATCTCTAAAGAAACACGTGCAGCCATCATTGCACTGCACAAAAATGGCCTAACAGGGAAGAGTATCGCAGCTACAAAGATTGCACCTCAGTCAACAATCTATCGCATCATCAAGAACTTCAAGGAGAGAGCTTCCATTGTCAAAAAGGCTCCAGGGAGCCCAAGAAAGACCAGCAAGCGCCAGGAATGTAATCTTAAAACTGTTTCAGTTGCGGGATCGGACTACCAGCAGTGCCGAGCTTGCTCAGGAATGGCAGCAGGCTGGTGCGAGTGCTTCTGCACGCACTGTGAGGCGGAGACACTTTGAGCAAGGCCTGGTTTCAAGGAGGGCAGCAAAGAAGCCACTTCTCTGCAGAAAAAACATCAGGGACCGACTGATAATCTGCAAAAGGTACAGGGAGTGGACTGCTGAGGTCTGGGACAAGGTCATTTTCTCTGAAGAATCCCCTTTTCGATTGTTTGGGACATCTGGAAAACAGCTTATTGGGAGAAGAAGAGGTGAGCGCTACCACCAGTCTTGTCTCATGCCAACTGTAAAGCATCCTGAAACCATTCATGTGTGGGGTTGCTTCTCAGCCAAGGGAATCGGCTCACTCTCAGTCTTGCCTCAAAACACAGCCATGAATAAAGAATAGTACCAGAATGTCCTCCAAGAGCAACTTCTCCCAACCGTCCAAGAGCAGTTTGGCGCCCAACAATGCCTTTTCCAGCATGATGGAGCACCTTGCCATAAAGCAAAGGTGATAACTAAATGGCTCATGGAACAAAACATAGAGATTTTGGGTCCATGGCCTGGAAACTCCCCAGATCTTAATCCCATTGAGAACTTGTGGTCAATCATCAAGAGACGGGTGGACAAACAAAAACCAACAAATTCTGGCAAAATGCAAGCATTGATTATGCAAGAATGGACTGCTATCAGTCAGGATTTGGTCCAGAAGTTGATTGAGAGCATGCCAGGGAGAATTGCAGAGGTCTTGACGAAGAAGGGTCAACACTGCAAATATTGACTTGCTGCATTAACTCATTCTAACTGTCAATATAACATATTGGTACTCATAATATGATTGCAATTATATTTCTGTATGTGATATAAACATCAGACAAACACTAATAAAAACCAGAGGGCAGCAGATCATGTGAAAATATAATTTTGGTGTCATTCTCAAAACTTTTTGCCATGACTGTATACCCAAGTCTTTTTGCTGTTGCTTAGTTCTATTCCTCCCATTCTGCAGATGTAGTTTTTGTTTTTCTTGCTCAGATGTTGTCATACTGATCAACTGATCTCCACTGACGATGAGGAGGGTTGTCTGCTATCTCCCCACTGATGATGTTGGGGGCTGTCGGATGTCTCCCCACTGGTGATGAAGAGGATTATCATACTGATCCCCACAGATGATGTTGGGGGTTGCCAGACGGATCTCCACTGATGACAATGGAGTTGTCAGACTGATTTGGGAAGACAATATTGCCATAGGGTGTTCTGTGAGTAAGAAGCCGCTGCTTAGATGACGGCAGATACTACAGATCATCTGCGGATGGTGTCCTGTCGATGTGTGAGACATGCTGACAATAAATCGCACTTGATCTCTATTAGTCTCTGGCATCATCTTTTGGCTCCTTTTTCCACACAGCGCATCATTAACTCATTATCCGCCACTCTTGGCATCTAGACTGATCCTCAATGACATGTAGATCAGGGGAGTGACTGTCGGTCATTACATGTTTCACACTGGTGACACCCCTGTCATTTACACTAAGCTCTGGAGGTGCAGCCTCAGATCAATGCCCCGCCCATAGATCCTAACAGATTTCTATATAAAGGTGGATTTCTGTGGAATAATCCATCGGATGGCAGATATCAGGGTGTCAGGGTACTCAGCCTCCAGGAGCTGCAGCCACATGGACGGCTCAGGAGCACGATAACTGACAGACGCCCTATAAAAGCAGAATGAGCCCAGCGCTCCCATGGTTGTCAGCGTCCCGTTGTGTCAGGGTTGTCACGGGGGCTTCACCTGCTGCTGATAGACTCGTCCTTAATTTGGGGTCCGTGAGATTCTGCTGCTTGTGCTGCGGCGAGACAGCGTTAGGTCCCGGGATTTCTTGAGAAGTTATCCAGAAAAATTGAAGAGCAAGTAATCATCCCCGAAAGTGCAAGATGAGGGCAGTAGTCAGCCCAGATAGTGGACGATCAGGGCAGTAGTCAGCCCCTGTCACGACTCACAGGAAGAATATCTTTATCATCCCCACCGCTGACACCAATATGTCATGAACCGGGGTTGTTTGGTTGCCCAGTTCTTTTATTAAGGGGATTTATCTGTATTCCACTTCCCAGTTTCGGTTTGGAACTTGCAGCTCTCTGGCGCCCCCCTTACCCTCAGGTCAGACAGGGTACTGCACCTAGGATAATTAGTCGCCAGAAAGGCTGCCTTACTTTGTACTGGCTAATGCGCACCCTGCAGCAAGGGCGATATAACTACTCCCACTCAGGCGGGAACAATAATTATCAGCGCCGTCCGTCGCTACCAGCTTTCCCAAACGCTCCGGACAAATCAGCTGCCACCAGCTCCGATTTCTTAATTAATAAGGGGTCCGGAGCCAAGCCAAACTAGTAGCGTAATTCACTTCACAGGACGTGACAGTGTTGAGGGAGGATCTAAAGTGATCCTTCACGGTTAACCCAGTGATTTCCAAATGAATATACAAGGTGTTGCCGGCAACTGAAAATGACCAGACGGAGACGTGTGTCTCTGTTTGGGGGGGATCAAGCTGATCTCTCTCCCCTCCGTTTAATGAGTATGAGTTTTCATAGTCATAGAAATTACACTTCAACCAATCAGCATAAGAACACGCTCACGGTTCTTAGCCTATAAGAATACAGGAACAATCTGTGCGTCAAAGCTTCATAGAACAATACACCCTCAGTCTCATATTCTGTTTAGATTGCAACAATCAAGGTCTCATCAAGATCTCATAACAGCTGTAAATTTTAGCCTACTAACAAAATTTATATCAAAACAACAAAATGGAGTCGAAAAGCACAAAATGGAGAACCTTTCTTAATTTCTTCCTTCACATTCCCCCCTAGATAAATTTTGTTAATGTCCAGCATCAGAGGTACTATCCCAAGCTCTAAGCTCGAGGGGTACTGGTCTTCACATGACTGGTGCCATGTTACCAGCCATGGCTGTTGCGGCGTACCCATCCCCCCTGTAGAATTTACGAATAACAATTATTAATAACAGTAGTGGGGATCCTTTGAAGAAAGCCATGCGCTTGGCTTCAACATCTTCATCAGGTAACTTTGTGAAATCGGTGTAGAGAAGAGCAGAGGTGGCGACGCTTTTGGTTTCATCATTAGTTATCTCAGTGCAGAATTTCCTAATACACACAGAAATACACCAAAAAACAAGTTTTAGTATTACATACATAACAAGGATAAAGGCAGCGATATGTAACAAACTTTGCAAGATTCCAGCTATCCAGCCCCCAGGTCCCTCAAACCAATTGGCTGGATTAAGAAAGGAGAAGGTGTCTGCCCACCAACTGTCCTTATTACGGTCATTGTCTTTATCATATTAATCTCTGAGTCTTTAAATATCCTCTAACTTTAACTTCATAGAGCTATTGGGATCTATATAATAACAGCAAGCGGGTCCAATAACCTGACACATACCACCCTGTGCTGCTGTTAAGTAATACAGTATATTGATTAGTGACTATGATAAATTGGTTTTGGACAACAACAGTAGTATATTAAATATATCCAATATATCCCAAATTTGATCATCTAGATAGTCTGTGGCCCTAACCAATTTATCCCACATTTGTGTAATCATAGGGTAAATGAAAATAGAACTGACAATTTTATTGGCTATACCCATCTGTACTACTAATCTTTCATGATATTGTACAAACTTATTATTTCACAGTATAAGATACAGCAGTACAAAAAGTATATATGAAAATATATTTTCACCTTGACAATCCCCCCTAAACACTAAGTTTTTCCCTTAAAGAAAGATCCTTCGAGACTGTCCATGTGATGGGAAAAGGGGAGGTGGATTTCTTCATCCAGACACCTCAGAAACTCTCCCCTAGCGAGAGGCCTCCAGGCAGCTGAACCCTTCACTAACCTCACATGGAGTTCTCCCACTGTCCCTAAACTAAATCTCTTAGCATCATCTGAGAATGGGGGATTCTGTCTACTCTCTTGAGGGGGACATACTTCGGGATCTCCCTTGGATCAGTACCATCATACTCTGGTGTGTCTACTTCTTGATTGAGGAAGGTGCCAGTCGGGATTGCTTTCACTAACTACCTAGGCCTGCCCAGGTGTACTTATACATCTATCATATTGTCATTATTTGTTTGTAAAATGAGAAAGGTTGGTTCTCAGGGTCAGCCAATTGTTTTTGCATAGCTAGCTAGTCAGAGGGCCTCCAGGGATAACACTCCTGTATCTGTCTTACCCTACCTGATGTGGTTGGTTCTCTGGTGGTGGGGGCGACATGACATGCTGGTCTACAGCTCCTTCCCAAAAGGATTAGTCAGCCTACTCCCAAAAGTTAATGTCTCCACTATCCACAATCCTGTGTCAGCTTCTTATATCACTGCATGTGATCTTGTCTGGACAGGATTCAGTGTAATTCTGTTAGGTCGGGTTGCAGCACGGGTCATACAAGTGTTAGGGCCCAAATCCTCAACTATACCCTGGAAGGCATCACAGCTATAATTGACAAATCTTTGTTCACTGTAATATATATATTTGATCCATTCAACATTTTTATTAATCTGCACTTGTGGGATTATAGAAGCAAAGCCAGCATAAATCTGGTTCTGGGCTTTAAACTGGTCAGGCACCCCCCTTGGCACTCCAATGGTATAAATATATACTAGTGGATCTTCTTCATAACTCATGTGGAGCTGATCAAAACTTCTCTTTCTGGTAGGTTCATCAGGTATCTTTGGTGTACATATATTGTGTATGTTTAATTAGCAAATCAGTATCTAGAGAACTGTTCTCTTTGCAGAAACTTGTCTCGAAGATCCCTACTGGTGTACCTGTGGTGTCGTGGGAATTATAGCAGGTGTAATTGTCAGCTAATACGGTTACTTCTCCTGGGACCTTTAGTTTAGGTTCCTTATGAATTAGTGGGACATAATCTGGGCAATCAGTGGACTTCAAACCTTTCAACAAATTCATGACACAGGCGGTGGTGTTGAAACACTAAACAAGAAAAAGGATATGCATACTACTGGGATCAACCAGAAAATAATTTTATTAATGCAAAAAACACACAAAGCAAGGTAGAACATACACTTAAAAACATTTAAAATCCAAAAAACAAACACATGGTCCATACACTATGTGTAAAACCCCCAGCAGGTGGAACCCAAATGCCACCAGCACCCAATAAATTACAATATATCAAACAAATGGCATTTATATATACACATCCAATCAAAGACCACCCATCTGCTATCGGCTATACCCTACCTATATCCTGCAAATGGAACACTCAATAGTGTAAGGAATCGGACACAAATTTCATATCCTAGGCATAGTTACCAAAGTCGTGCCCCACCAAGGCATGTGCCATGAAGTAGTTAATAGGCGTGACCCCCAAACCTGGGAGCAAAACAAATACTAAGGTCCAGGATCCTAACAGTAAAACTCACAAAGATAGGCGCCAGGTAGAGATGCAGCAGTAAAGATGCTAATAAAGGTGCTCGTGCTGGGGGGCGTGAAAACCCCACGCGTATCGACGCTATGTAAACGTCTTCATCACAGGCGGTGGTGTTGTCATCAGGAAAAAGCAGTGCATGTGTGTATAGGTGTGTATTCGCAGCAGCACAAGCAATACATCCTACAGAGATATTCTGGACTCTTACACTGTATCTCACCCATTCTAACCACAGGTTTTTCCTTGGGGCTGTTTCTGTTTCTATGGAGAAAACCTCTTGCCAACTGAGACCTGGAATGGGGATCACTTCATTAACTACATTTTGCAAACGCTCACCTGGGCTTATTTTAGGTGTACTGGTAACAGGGGCTTTGGTTGGTCTGAAACTAATATCCTGGAGCTGTATATGGCCTAAATTCCCATGGTATCCACTACTAAATACATAATTATAATGCCTTCCCAGTACAAATGTCTGCAGGTCAGCAGATTGGGGGCTTTCGAGATTTAGGAGGAGGGGGTGACAACTTTTACCCCATTTACAGCCCCTAAGTGGTTGCAGAAGGGCTGTTAGATGCATTCTCCCACGAAGACTTCTACCCGTCCCATCCTTAGGGAACATGGCTTCACTAGGTTTATATCCCCAATCATCTCCCGTATTCCAGGCAGCATCTGTCCAATAATAACAGTTATTGTTATCATTTCTGGTAACACATTTATAAAACTGGATGATTCCCTCTACCACCCGTTCAGTCTCGAGGCACTTGACTACATCACAGAAATCAAATCGCCAGATATTTACCGGGGCTGTCAGGTTTACCCAGAGAATAGTGGGACCAGAATTCTTATTTTTGCAATAGGGGCCGAAAAGGTAGGGGCAAGGATGGCCCTCAGTTCCAGGATCAAAAACAACAGCAACATTTCCCTTCAGTCACTACTGTGACTAAACACTGGTTCGGTGTCTTTTACAGTGTGAGGCGTGGATCCAGGTGCTCTTTCCTTCAAATTTTACTGCAGTGGGGGGTGACCAGAATCACCGTGTGGGGTCCTTCAAATCTTGTCTGGAGACAATCTCTGCCCACAAACTTTTTCACATACACCAGGTCTCCTGGCACAAAGGGATGGTGTCCAGGAACCTTGTCAGGGTCTGGAAGAGAACTGAAGACAGTTAAATGCACTTTGGCAAGGTGTCCATGTAAGGCCTGCACATAGCTAGTCAAGTCCTGGTACTTGAGCTGCAACTGTTGTGGAAAAAAACATTCAAGATTGGGGCTCCTGCCAAACAAAATCTCATACAGTGACAGTCCTGTCTTCCTGTTTGGGGTATATCTTACTGAAAACAAAGCTAGAGGAAGGCATTCTGTCCATGGCTTACCAGTCTCTGCCATTGCCTTCTGGATTTTAAGCTTAAAAATTCCATTTAGTCTCTCCACTCTTCCACTACTCTGTGGATGGAGTATGCAATGCTTGACTTACCCGCAGTGCTGCCATTACCTCTGACATGATCTCTCCAGTAAAATGGGAGCCCCGATCGCTTTCAATGACTTCAGGAATTCCATACCTGCATATGATCTCAGCCATCAGTTTCTTCGCCGTTGTCTTAGCCGTAGCTTTGGCAACTGGGTAGGCTTCTGGCCAACCTGAAAATAAATCAATGCAGACCAACACATACTCATACGTCCCTACCCTGAGTAACTGAATTTAATCAATCTGCAGTCTCTGGAATTGGTTAAAGGGCCGGGGAGTGTGTTTGGATGGAGTTTTCACTGTCCTACCCTGATTATGTGTGGCACATATCATGCAGCTCTGTACCTGCATTTCTGCGCAGGTGGAAAACCCAGGGGCAATCCATTGTCTCTGTAGGGTGTCACACATGGCCGTCTTCGAGTGGTGCACATTCTCGTGCAGAACCTGTGCCATCATTGGGTACAGTACCTGTGGTAGGCAGACCTTTTCACCCCTCCCCCATAGTCCAGTGACGGTATCAGAGCAAGCCCCTATCTTTTGCCACCTATTTTTCTCCTCCTTACTTGCCTGTTCTTGTAACCGGGCTAAGATGTCTTTCAACACAAGTGGAGATGGTGGGGTGTCTAGGTGATGTACTTGAGAGGCTACAGGAGTGCCCGCTGCTTTCTTGGCAGCCTGGTCTGCCAGTGCGTTACCCTTTGTCCGTCCATCAGTGCCTTTGGTATGTGCCTTTACCTTTATGATGCCTGCTTGGGTGGGAAGCTGTAGTGCATTCATAAGTTGCTGGACTGCCTCAGCATGTTTAATGGGGTGGCCATTTGCTGTCAGGAAGGCCCTGGCTCTCCAGATAGGCCCATAATCGTGTGCAATGCCAAAAGCATACCTGGAATCAGTGTAGATATTTACAGTCTTACCTTCTGCTAGTTTGCACGCTTCTATGAGTGCCTTGAGCTCTGCTTCTTGTGCAGACATATGAGCTGGCATTGACTCTGCCTTGATTACCTCATGTTCTGAGACCACAGCATATCTGGTACAGAGGCGTCCTTGGTCATCTTGGTGACGGGATCCATCTACAAAAAGCTCAAAATCAGCATTAGAATGGGCACACTAGAGACCAGCCGTTTCCTGAGACATCAATTCCGGACAATCATATGGTTTGGAAACCTAATCTTGTTCCTCTGGATCCATTCTAGAAAGAAAAAGAGTGTCCTTTTTTATGTCACCTACTCCTCCCCCCTTTGGATCCATAGGAACTAGGAGAAGAATAGCGGGGTTCAGGACAGTGCACCTTTTCAAAGTCACATTAGTAGGCATGAGAATAGCACACTGAAGTCGCAGGTCTAGGGGCCTTTCCGGGCTGGGGGGTCTGCCATTTACACCGATTAAAACAAGCTCTTGGTCTGAGAATTAAATAGGGATATCCGTAGGTACATCTGATGACCTGATTATAGAGTTGGCCGCCCCAGTGTTTACCATGAACTTAACAAGGGTGTCCCCAACAGGAAGCGTGACAGATGAGCATGCCCCAGGTTTGGTGAAGGACATTGTGATGGCAGACTCTGGTTGGCCACCCCTTCAGTATGGGCGATTATCAGGATTTTGAGGCTGTCTGTAATTGGGGTATCCTATGGGGTTCCCTGTATTCAGGTTGCGACTGGAAGGGGGAACTTGAGGGTAGCATCTGTCAGCAGGGGTGTGACAATCTCTCTGAAAGTGACCGGGCCGGCCACAGCGCCAACACTGCAAGCGAGAACTGGTGCAGCGGGGCTGGGGAGCAATACCTCCAGACATAGGGTTAAAAGAAATATTTGAGTAGGGGACTGAATTCGTATAAGGTGGGAGGACTGGAGTTTAAGTTTGCTGCTGGGCAGGCCACTGATAAGGAGCCAGCTGCATTCTTGTACCTGGGGTGGGGGCTGGAATTGGAGCAGAGACTGCTGCAGCTACAGTTTTAACCCTTGATTTTCCTGTTGATGCAGAACGTGCTAAATTCTTTTGAAAACTTTTAATTACTTTTAATGCATCATCCGGAGTGGAAGTCTCAATATCGGGTCTGACCGACATTATTGCCTCTTTCAATTCAGATTTAAGGCCGGACATTAAAGCTGCCACAAAAAGGTGTGAATGGGCTTTATTATACAATGAGAATCCCAAATCTTTAAACACTACCATAAGACGCCCATAAAACTTCTCGGCAGTCTCCCCCTTGTCCTGTTTCTACCTGGCCATAAGTTTGTATATATGAATTAGATTCTTCCTGTATCATGGGTCCACCTTTCTGTGAAATCACTGCAGCCAGTCCTCCAGCATGGCGGAGCTGGTGCTGGCGGTGGCTGATAAGTGCCGTCAGCGTTTAGCAAGGGAAAGGTGGGGGCTACAACCCCGGATCTCCTCGCTCCACAATTGTAACAGACCTCTCTACACTGAGAATTAGTAACTCCGCATACATCACAAATCCACCCGACAGGATCATAGAATAGAGGCGCACTAAGTTTTGGCAGCCCAGTATATATATTGGTGCTTTGGAATTGAGGGTTACAAGTTTCCTTCTAAAACTAGACACTAGATTTCACTTTCAATTTACAATATTTTCTTTGTACTTCAAAACAATATTGTCGCCTTAAACAAAACACAAATCTATCAGCGTGTACTACACTGAGAAAATACAGAGAAGCCTTGGAATACAGCCACATACTGCCCCCTCCTTACCAGAAACAGGAGATAAGAAGAATCACAGCATTCCTCTACACAGAGAAAGGAGAAAACCAACAGCGCAGCTGCTCGACCCCTCCCATCGGATATTTTAGAGATAAACACAGAACCGGAAATACAGCAGTTCTCAGACTTAATTAATTTCTACAAAATCTTCATCACACAATTCACATGCCAGATTGAGAATATTTTCCCTGCATTCCTGACAGATTTCTTTTCCCTTCTTTGGGCTAACAATATCAAATTCATCACACAATTCAAAATCATCTTCTTCTTTCACAGAAACTGATTCTCCTTTAAAGCGAAATACCCTTACTTAGTCGTGTATAGATACCAGAGCGGCCGTATAGTCTATTCCACTAGGGTTTTTACCTGTCCCCCGCTGAGACAACCCAAAATCGCGGTACTCAGTGAAAGGAGGAGGGCGTCTTAGACTTTTCCTCCGGACACCCCTGGATATATTTAAATCAATATAAACCTGAGTTACGTATCCTACCCAATCTTCGATCACCTCACCGCGCCTGATTCTAACAGTGATCAGGAATTCAGGATATTTTGACTGTAAAGAGAATTACATCACTGGTCAATCCGGGGTGTCCGTCCCTTATGAGGTACGGTTCGAGCACTGGGCTTCCAACGGAACTACACCTCTATATGATTTCACCCAAAAATCATCCCACCTCCGGGGGACAAACCTCAGATCCTCTTTGCAGCAACAACACAGGAAAACCACACCAAACGGTCAGTCTGGACAGTATAACTGCCAACTTACCGTGGTTGTTGTGGGGGATGATCAGTCCCAATTTTCCAGTGCCTGCGTCCGGTCCGAGGGTCCTTTGTCTTGTTGTCCTCCGGGGGCAGAAGCGTTCCTGCTTGGAGCCCCACGTTGGGCGCCAACTGTTGAGGGAGGATCTAAAGTGATCCTTCACGGTTAACCCAGTGATTTCCAAATTAATATACAAGGTGTTGCCGGCAACTGAAAATGACCAGACGGAGACGTGTGTCTCTGTTTGGGGGGGGGATCAAGCTGATCTCTCTCCCCTCCGTTTAATGAGTATGAGTTTTCATAGTCATAGAAATTACACTTCAACCAATCAGCATAAGAACACGCTCACGGTTCTTAGCCTATAAGAATACAGGAACAATCTGTGCGTCAAAGCTTCATAGAACAATACACCCTCAGTCTCATATTCTGTTTAGATTGCAACAATCAAGGTCTCATCAAGGTCTCATAACAGCTGTAAATTTTAGCCTACTAGCAAAATTTATATCAAAACAACAAAATGGAGTCGAAAAGCACAAAATGGAGAACCTTTCTTAATTTCTTCCTTCACAACAGTACGCTATAGAGCAAGGAGAAACGAAGCTAGCAAAAGGTAGGCAGTGTTTACAAGTATAAAAAAAATATTATAAAAGTAGACAAGTATTGTATGTACAAACAATTACAAATAAATAGGGATTAACAGAAGAAAAATCGACTTACGGTTCTTTCATATCATTCAATGGTACGCCATATGGTGGCGGGGGAAGGGACCTTTCCCAAAATCTTCAGGTCAGATTGCACAGCCTGTCGTAGCTGAATCCCTCGGCAAAAGAACCCCCCTTGACTGGGCTTCTGAGTTTTATACCTTTGCCCAAAACAAAGGGTCTCCCTCCCTGGATGACCTCATGGGGTGTGCAGAGCTATGGACTGCACTCATCTTTCTTGAGTATATGAAAAACCATCATCCCGCATATCTCGGCGTATGAACCTCGTAGAAAGACGACACTCATGCCGTCATGCTCAGCGTGACATAGGGGTTCGTTTAAGTATAACATGGGGTAGCTGGGTGACCCAGTTAGGTAGTAAGTAATCCGTTTCTCAATTGTGCTGGCTCTGGAACCTAGAAAATTCACTGGCTGGTAGTTCTCCCGAGGCAAATGTCAAAAATGTATTTGTCCCACTTCTATCATTAATCGGTGCTATGATATTTACGTTTGTAAGGACAAAGAAACCTTGGTTTTTCATGTGCTTCTACTTGTACTTTCAGTTTAAGGGCTCATTTCCACTTGCAAGGAAAACGGACGAGTGCAATCCGATTAAAAAAAAAAAATCGGATTACACTCGGACCAATGTTATTCAATAGGTGTCTTTTCATTTGCGATTTTTTTTTCTCAGCCGAAATCGGAATGAGAAAAAAATAAAAAAAAAATCGCAGCATGCTGCGTATTGCTGCGATTCTCGGACGAGACTCGCCAATACAAGTCAATGGGTGTGAGAGAAAAAATAAAAATAAAAAAAAAATAAAAATCGCACAGCAATCGCACCATGCGAGTTCTGACCGATTTTTACGCACCGGTGTCCTTTGAAAAGCCGGCAATTCAGCGCGGTGTACAGTAAAATCACACTGACAGGTTAGAATAGAATAGATATATACACATAGAATAGGTATATATACATATATATATGTCAGTGAGACACACATATTTTGTGATGCAGCGGTATGACCATACACAGTGAAACGGCAGTGACCCAAACAAGTTCAAACAAAACGTTCTTTTATTGTGTTACTTCACACAGTCAATATAGTATACGGCTTCTTCATACAGTCCATTAATAATGCATGGCTATATGACGCAGTCAATACACAGGCCGAACTTCCATTTGTCCAGTTTCCCTGGGTGACCGCACGCCGGTAATAAGTCTCTGTACTCACTCAGCGCACTGCACTCTTTATCCTCTGGCGTGCAGCCGGGTACACGTAAGACAGCCCAAGACGCAGGGTGTCAGTCTCTCTGGTTCCATTAGCCTCTGTGCTGCTCCACACAGAGAGAGCTCTGCAGACAGCTGCCCTGTCTGCTTCCAGGAACACACTGACACACTTCCCCCACTACTACAGGGCTTTTTAATCAGTCACTGCTTCATTATTCTAGTTACAGCCACACCTGTGTCTGTAGTACGGCCTCATGGCCTCACTACGCTTCCATGCACATTCTGCAGAGCACATACAGCGTCCCCTAGCTGTGACAGGGGTCACTGCCTCACAATATATATATTTAATGCAGCCCTAGATAGCATAAAAGGCGCTAATTCTATTGCCGGCTTTTGCCATCTCCTTCACAAACCCGACAGGATATGAGACATGGTTTACATAATAATGATTTTTATTTATATAGCGCCAACATATTCCGCAGCGCTTTACAAATTATAAAGGGGACTTGTACAGATAATAGACATTACAGCATAACAGAAATCACAGTTCAAAATAGATACCAGGAGGAATGAGGGCCCTGCTCGCAAGCTTACAAACTATGAGAAAAAGGGGAGACATGAGAGGTGGATGGTAACAATTGCTTTAATTATTTGGACCAGCCATAGTGTAAGGCTCGGGTGTTCATGTAAAGCTGCATGAACCAGTTAACTGCCTAAGTGTGTAGCAGTACAGACACAGAGTGCTATTAACTGCATAAAGTGTATGAGAACATGATGCGAGGAACCTGATTGTTTTTTTTTAATTTTTTTTTAATAGGCCACACAGGGATAGTTAGGTTAATGCGTTGAGGCGGTAGGCCAATCTGAACAAATGAGTTTTTAGGGCACGCTTAAAACTGTGGGGATTACTCGTATTAACCTGGGTAGTGCATTCCAAAGACTTGGTGCAGCACGTGAAAAGTCTTGGAGACGGGAGTGGGAGGTTCTGATTATTGAGGATGCTAACCTGAGGTCATTAGCGGAGCGGAGGGCACGGGTAGGGTGGTAGACTGAGACCAGAGAGGAGATGTAGGGTGGTGCTGAGCCATGAAGTGCTTTGTGGATGAGGGTAGTAGTTTGGTACTGGATTCTGGAGTGGATGGGTAGCCAGTGTAATGACTGGTGTTATGACCCCAATGGCAGAGGGTCTCAAAAGTAAATACCAAGTCTGCAAACACAAAAAAACAGCTCATAGGGCAGTGGTAACTGGGCTGACCGTATATCTAAACCTAGCACCACAAATAGCAGCAGCCGGGGAACGTGCCTACGTTGGTTCTAGACGTCTCGCGCCAGCCGGAGAACTAACTAACCCTAGAAGGGAAAAGATAGACCTTTCTTGCCTCCAGAGAAAAGACCCCAAAAGTTGGATACAAGCCCCCAACAAATAATAACGGTGAGGTAAGGAGAAAAGACAAACGTAAGAATGAACTAGATATTTAGCAAAGAGAGGCCCACTGACTAATAGCAGAATATAGTAAGATGACTTATATGGTCAGCAAAAACCCTATCAAAATTCCCACACTGGATATTCAAGAACCCCCGAACCGTCTAACGGCCCGGGGGGAGAATACCAGCCCCCTAGAGCTTCCAGCAAAATCAGGAATCACATTTAGTACAAGCTGGACAAAAAATAAGAGAAATGCAAATAACCAAAAAACAAAGAAGCAGGACTTAGCTTAATTTTGCAAGATCCAGGACCAGCAGACAGGAGCAAACAGAAAGGAACTGATTACAACGATGCCAGGCACCAGACGGAGAATTCAGGAAGTTTATATAGCAACACCCCTGGACTAACGACCCAGGTGGGTGCCAAAACTGAAGAAAGACAATCCCAGAGTCATATCACTAGTGACCACAAGAGGGAGCCAAAAAAGTCTAATTCACAACAGTACCCCCCCTTTAAGGAGGGGTCACCGAACCCTCACCAAGACCACCAGGGCGATCAGGATGAGCAGCGTGAAAGGCACGAACTAAGTCGGCCGCATGCACATCAGAGGCAACCACCCAGGAATTATCCTCCTGACCATAGCCCTTCCACTTGACCAGATACTGAAGCCTTCGCCTGGAGAGACGAGAATCCAAGATCTTCTCCACTACGTACTCCAACTCGCCCTCAACCAACACCGGAGCAGGAGGCTCAACAGAAGGAACCACAGGTACAACGTACCGCCACAACAAAGACCTATGGAACACGTTGTGAATGGCAAACGACACCGGAAGATCCAAGCGAAAGGACACAGGATTAAGGATTTCCAATATCTTGTAAGGACCGATGAAGCGAGGCTTAAATTTAGGAGAGGAGACCTTCATAGGAACAAATCGAGAAGACAGCCATACCAAATCCCCAACACGAAGTCGGGGACCCACACCGCGGCGGCGGTTGGCAAAACGCCGAGCCTTCTCCTGTGACAACTTTAAGTTGTTCACCACATGATTCCAAATCTGCTGCAACCTATCCACCACAGAATCTACCCCAGGACAGTCAGAAGGCTCCACATGTCCCGAGGAAAAACGAGGATGGAAACCAGAGTTGCAAAAAAATGGCGAAACCAAAGTAGCGGAACTAGCCCGATTATTAAGGGCAAACTCAGCCAACGGCAAGAAGGTCACCCAATCATCCTGATCTGCAGAAACAAAACACCTCAAATAAGCCTCCAGAGTCTGATTAGTTCGCTCCGTTTGTCCATTAGTCTGAGGATGAAAGGCAGACGAAAACGACAAATCAATGCCCATCTTAGCACAAAAGGATCGCCAGACCCTGGAAACAAACTGGGATCCTCTGTCAGACACAATATTCTCAGGAATGCCGTGTAAACGAACCACATTCTGAAAGAACAAAGGAACCAGATCGGAAGAGGAAGGCAGCTTAGGCAAAGATACCAAATGGACCATCTTGGAAAAGCGATCACATACCACCCAGATGACAGACATGCCCTGAGACACCGGAAGATCTGAAATGAAATCCATGGAAATGTGTGTCCAAGGCCTCTTCGGGACAGGCAAGGGCAAGAGCAACCCGCTGGCACGAGAACAGCAAGGCTTAGCTCGAGCACAAGTCCCACAGGACTGCACAAATGACCGCACATCCCGTGACAAGGAAGGCCACCAAAAGGACCTAGCCACCAAATCTCTGGTGCCAAAAATTCCCGGATGCCCTGCCAACACCGAGGAATGAACCTCGGAAATGACTCTGCTGGTCCACTTATCAGGAACAAACAGTCTGTCAGGTGGACAAGAGTCAGGTCTACCAGCCTGAAATCTCTGCAACACACGTCGCAAATCCGGAGAAATGGCTGACAAGATAACTCCCTCTTTAAGAATACCAACTGGTTCTGCGACTCCAGGAGAGTCCGGCACAAAGCTCCTTGAAAGAGCATCAGCCTTCACATTCTTTGAACCTGGTAAATACGAGACCACAAAGTCAAAACGGGAGAAAAACAATGACCAACGGGCCTGTCTAGGATTCAGGCGTTTAGCAGACTCGAGATACATCAGATTTTTGTGATCAGTCAAGACCACCACACAATGCTTAGCACCCTCGAGCCAATGACGCCACTCCTCAAATGCCCACTTCATGGCCAACAACTCCCGATTGCCAACATCATAATTCCGCTCAGCAGGCGAAAACTTCCTAGAGAAAAAAGCACATGGTCTCATTACAGAGCAACCAGGGCCTCTCTGCGACAAAACGGCCCCTGCCCCAATCTCAGAAGCATCCACTTCAACCTGAAAGGGAAGTGAGACATCAGGCTGGCACAAAACAGGCGCCGAAGTAAACCGGCGCTTCAACTCCTGGAAGGCATCCACGGCTGCAGGAGCCCAGTTAGCAACATCAGAACCTTTCTTGGTCATATCCGTCAAAGGTTTAACAACGCTAGAAAAATTAGCGATAAGACGACGGTAGAAGTTAGCAAAACCCAAGAACTTCTGAAGACTCTTAACTGACGTGGGTTGAGTCCAATCATGAATAGCTCGGACCTTGACTGGGTCCATCTCCACCGCAGAAGGGGAAAAAATAAAACCCATTCTGACGTCTATGATTTTTCCGTTCATTTCTAGTCTGAATTCTACCACATTGCATTAAATCAGGTGATTGTTCAGTCAACACCACCAGAGAATTAGCGGCTTTGCGCTCCCGCAAACGCCGGTCAATTTGAATAGCCAGCGCCATTGAATCATTCAGACTTGTAGGAATGGAGAAACCCACCATCACATTCTTAATGGCTTCAGAAAGGCCATTTCTGAAATTTGCGGCCAGAGCACACTCATTCCACTGAGTAAGCACGGACCATTTCCGAAATTTTTGGCAATACACTTCAGCTTCATCCTGGCCCTGAGAAATAGCCAGCAAGGCTTTTTCTGCCTGAATTTCAAGATTGGGTTCCTCGTAAAGCAATCCGAGCGCCAGAAAAAACGCATCAATGTTTGCCAATGCTGGATCTCCTGGCGCTAGCGAGAAAGCCCAATCCTGAGGGTCGCCCCGCAAGAAAGAGATAACAATTTTAACTTGCTGAGCTGAGTCTCCAGATGAACGGGGTCTCAGAGATAGAAACAATTTACAATTATTCCTGAAATTCCTAAACTTAAATCGGTCTCCAGTGAACAGTTCAGGAATAGGTATTTTAGGTTCAGACATTGGACTACTGGTAACAAAATCTTGTATGCCCTGCACACGACCAGCAAGCTGATCTACACTTGTAATCAAGGTCTGGACATTCATGTCTGCAGCAAGCTCAAGCCACTCAGAGGTAAAGGGGAGTAAGAAAGAGAGGAAAAAAAAAAAACTCAGAATTTCCTTTCTTATTATCCCACTTCTGCAATGCATTAAACATTCAACTTTGGCCTGGCATACTGTTATGACCCCAATGGCAGAGGGTCTCAAAAGTAAATACCAAGTCTGCAAACACAAAAAACCAGCTCATAGGGCAGTGGTAACTGGGCTGACCGTATATCTAAACCTAGCACCACAAATAGCAGCAGCCGGGGAACGTGCCTACGTTGGTTCTAGACGTCTCGCGCCAGCCGGAGAACTAACTAACCCTAGAAGGGAAAAGATAGACCTTTCTTGCCTCCAGAGAAAAGACCCCAAAAGTTGGATACAAGCCCCCAACAAATAATAACGGTGAGGTAAGGAGAAAAGACAAACGTAAGAATGAACTAGATATTTAGCAAAGAGAGGCCCACTGACTAATAGCAGAATATAGTAAGATGACTTATACGGTCAGCAAAAACCCTATCAAAATTCCCACGCTGGATATTCAAGAACCCCCGAACCGTCTAACGGCCCGGGGGGAGAATACCAGCCCCCTAGAGCTTCCAGCAAAATCAGGAATCACATTTAGTACAAGCTGGACAAAAAATAAGAGAAATGCAAATAACCAAAAAACAAAGAAGCAGGACTTAGCTTAATTTTGCAAGATCCAGGACCAGCAGACAGGAGCAAACAGAAAGGAACTGATTACAACGATGCCAGGCACCAGACGGAGAATTCAGGAAGTTTATATAGCAACACCCCTGGACTAACGACCCAGGTGGGTGCCAAAACTGAAGAAAGACAATCCCAGAGTCATATCACTAGTGACCACAAGAGGGAGCCAAAAAAGTCTAATTCACAACAGACTGGCACAAGGTAGAGGCATCGGTGTAACGGTTGGTGAGGAATATGATCCTGGCGGCAGCATTCAGGACAGATTGGAGCGGGGAGAGTTTGGTAAGAGGGAGGCCGATTAGTAGAGTTACAATAGTCCAGACGAGAATGAATAAGTGAAACAGTAAGAGTTTTTGCAGAGTCGAAAGTAAGAAAAGGGCGAATTCTAGAAATGTTTTTGAGATGCAGATAAGAAGAGCAGCCAGTGATCGGATGTAGGGGGTGAATGAAAGCTCGGAATCAAGGATGACCCCAAGGCAGCGGGCATGTTGCTTTGGAGTAATGGTGGAACCGCACACGGAGATGGCAATGTCAGGCAAAGGTAGGTTAGTAGAGGGAGAGAACACGAGGAGTTCAGTTTTTGACAGGTTCAGTTTCAGATAGAGGGAAGACATGATGTTAGAGACAGCGGTAAGACAATCACTGGTGTTTTCTAAAAACGTCGGCGTGATAACAGGAGAAGAGGTGTATAATTGGGTGTCGTCAGCATAGAGATGGTACTGGAAACCAAATCTACTGATTGTTTGTCCAATAGGGGCAGCATACAAAGAGAAGAGGAGGGGGCCTAGGACTGATCCTTGAGGAACCCCAACAGTAAGGGGAAGGTGAGAGGAGGAGGAACCAGCAAAACATATAGTGAAGGATCGGTCAGAGAGATAGGAGGAGAACCAGGAGAGAACGGTGTCCTTGAGGCCGATGGAGCGGAGCATAGTGAGGGGGAGCTGATGATCCACAGTATCGAATGCTGCGGAGAGATCCAAGAGAATTAGCATGGAGTAGTGACCATTAGATTTAGCTGTTAGTAGGTCATTAGAGACTTTAGTGAGGGCAGTTTCAGTAGAGTGTAAACAGCAGAAGCCAGATTGAAGAGGGTCGAGAAGAGAGTTATCTCAGAGATAGCGGGTAAGACGGGAGTGGACCAGGCGTTCCAGGAGTTTGGAGATGAAGGGAAGGTTAGAGACAGGTCTATAATTAGCGGCACAGTTTTGGTCGAGGGAGGGTTTTTTTAAGTAATGGATGTATGATGGCATGCTTAAATGAGGAGGGAAAAATACCGGAAGTGAGAGAAAGGTTGAATATTTTTGTTAGGTGAGAGGTGACAGCTGGGGAAAGGGACTGGAGGAGGTGTGATGGAATGGGGTCACTGGTGCAAGTGGTCAGGTGAGAAGATGCAAGGAGCCTGATTACTTCTTCTTCTGTAACTGGTTCAAAGGCAGAGAGTGAACTAGATGCAGTGGGGGAGGGAGGACAGTGCATGGTATGAAGAGATTGGGAGATGATTTCTGTTGTGAATTCCGTTCTTGAACTCCCTCCTGTGGTCATGAATGATACTTCGGCGAGTTCTGTCCGTGGACTCCCTCTGGTGTCTGAGTGGAACTGCTGGTTCTGAGGTTGCTTCCTCAGCTGCCCTCGTTTGCGGCTTGGCTGGCTTCTCTATTTAACTCCACTCAGATCGTTACTCCATGCCAGCTGTCAATGTATTAGCACTAGTTCAGATCTCTCTCGGATCTTTCTGATGACCTGTCTACTCCAGCAGAAGCTGTCCCTGCTAGTTCATTTGTTGCTCATTGTGTACCGAATATATTTCTTAGTACTTGCTAAGTTCTAGTCCAGCTTGCTAATATGATATTGCCTTGCTAGCTGGAAGCTCTGGGTTGCAGAGTGGCACCTCCGCACTGTGAGTCGGTGCGGGGGTCTTTTTGCACACTCTGCGTGGCTTTTTGTAGTTTTTTGTGCTGACCGCATAGATCCCTTTCCTATCCTCAGTCTATCTAGTAAGTCTGGCCTCCTTTGCTGAAACCTGTTTCATCCCTGTGTTTGTGACTTTCCTCTTAACTCACAGTTAATATATGTGGGGGGCTGCCTTTACCTTTGGGGGAATTTCTCTGAGGCAAGGTAAGGCTTATTTTCCTATCTTTAGGGGTAGTTAGCTCTTAGGCTGTGAAGAGGCGTCTAGGGAGAGTTAGGTACGCTCCACAGCTATTTCTAGTGTGTGTGTTATAGGATTAGGATTTGTGGTCAGCAGAGTTCCCACTTCCCAGAGCTCGTCCTGTTTTCTAGTTTAACCATCAGGTCATTCCAGGTGCACCTAACCACCAGGTCCATAACAGTACAGCTGGCCCACAAGGTGTTAATGCATCTCAATAGAGGGATAAGAGAAGTTCTGAGACCATTTTTTTTTCTCTGCAGTGTGTTTTGTCTTTCTTTTCCCCTTAACCTCTGGGTGGTTCAGGACTCAGGTGTAGATATGGACATTCAAGGTCTGTCCTCTTGTGTTGATCACCTCACTGCGAGGGTACAAAGCATTCAAGATTATGTAGTTCAGAATCCTATGTTAGAGCCTAGAATTCCAATTCCTGATTTGTTTTTTGGAGATAGATCTAAATTTCTGAATTTCAAAAATAATTGAAAACTGTTTCTTGCTTTGAGACCCCGCTCCTCTGGTGACCCCATTCAGCAAGTAAAAATCATTATTTCTTTGTTACGTGGCGACCCACAAGACTGGGCATTCTCCCTTGCGCCAGGAGATCCTGCATTGCTTAATGTAGATGCGTTTTTTCTGGCACTTGGATTGCTTTATGACGAACCTAACTCTGTGGATCAGGCAGAGAAAATCTTGCTAGCTTTGTGTCAAGGTCAGGATGAAGCGGAGGTATATTGCCAGAAGTTTAGAAAGTGGTCTGTGCTTACTCAATGGAATGAGTGTGCCCTTGCAGCAATTTTCAGAAAAGGTCTTTCTGAAGCCCTTGAGGATGTTATGGTGGGGTTTCCCACGCCTGCTGGTCTGAATGAATCAATGTCCTTGGCCATTCAGATCGATCGGTGCTTGCGTGAACGCAAGGTTGTGCGCCATTTGGCGGTGTCCTCTGAGCAGAGGCCTGAACCTATGCAATGTGATAGGACTTTGACCAGAGCTGAACGGCAAGAACACAGACGTCAGAATAGGCTGTGTTTTTACTGTGGTGACCCCACTCATGCTATCTCTGATTGTCCTAAGCGCACTAAGCGGTTCGCTAGGTCCGTCACCATTGGTACTGTACAGCCTAAATTTCTTTTGTCCGTTACTCCGATTTGCTCTTTGTCGTCCTACTCTGTTATGGCATTTGTGGACTCAGGCGCTGCCCTGAATTTGATGGACTTGGAGTTTGCCAGGCGCTGTGGTTTTTTCTTGGAGCCCTTGCAGTATCCTATTCCATTAAGGGGAATTGATGCTACGCCTTTGGCCAAGAATAAGCCTCAGTACTGGACTCAGTTGACCATGGGCATGGCTCCTGCACATCAGGAAGATGTTCGCTTTTTGGTGTTGCATAATTTGCATGATGTGGTCGTGTTGGGTTTGCCATGGCTACAGGTCCATAATCCAGTATTGGATTGGAAATCAATGTCTGTGTTCAGTTGGGGTTGTCAAGGGGTACATGGTGACGTTCCGTTGTTGTCAATTTCTCCTTCTACTCCTTCTGAAGTCCCTGAGTTTTTGTCGGATTACCGAGATGTATTCGATGAGCCCAAATCCAGTGCCCTACCTCCTCATAGGGATTGTGATTGTGCTATTAATTTGATTCCTGGTAGTAAATTTCCTAAGGGACGACTTTTCAATTTATCTGTGCCGGAACACACCGCTATGCGGAGTTATATAAAGGAGTCCTTGGAGAAAGGGCATATTCGCCCGTCGTTGTCACCGTTGGGAGCAGGGTTCTTTTTTGTGGCCAAGAAGGATGGTTCTCTGAGACCTTGTATAGATTACCGCCTTCTCAATAAAATCACGGTCAAATTTCAGTACCCTTTGCCTCTACTGTCTGATTTGTTTGCTCGGATTAAGGGGGCTAGTTGGTTCACCAAGATAGATCTTCGAGGGGCGTATAATCTTGTGCGTATTAAACAGGGCGATGAATGGAAAACAGCATTTAATACGCCCAAGGGCCATTTTGAGTACCTGGTGATGCCATTCGGGCTTTCTAATGCTCCATCTGTGTTTCAGTCCTTTATGCATGACATCTTCCGAAAGTATTTGGATAGATTTATTATTGTATATTTGGATGATATTTTGGTCTTTTCAGATGATTGGGAGTCTCATGTGAAGCAGGTCAGAATGGTGTTCCAGGTTCTTCGTGCTAATTCTTTGTTTGTGAAGGGGTCTAAGTGTCTCTTCGGAGTTCAGAAGATTTCCTTTTTGGGTTTCATTTTTTCCCCTTCTACTATCGAGATGGATCCTGTTAAAGTTCAGGCCATTTATGATTGGACTCAGCCTACATCTGTGAAGAGCCTTCAGAAATTCTTGGGCTTTGCTAATTTTTACCGTCGCTTCATCGCTAATTTTTCTAGTGTTGTTAAACCGTTGACTGATTTGACCAAGAAAGGTGCTGATGTGGTGAATTGGTCCTCTGCGGCTGTTGAGGCTTTTCGGGAGTTGAAACGTCGTTTCTCTTCGGCCCCTGTGTTGTGTCAGCCAGATGTTTCGCTCCCTTTTCAGGTCGAGGTTGATGCTTCTGAGATTGGAGCAGGGGCTGTTTTGTCTCAAAGATCTTCTGATGGCTCTGTGATGAAGCCATGTGCTTTCTTTTCTAGAAAGTTTTCGCCTGCTGAGCATAATTATGATGTTGGCAATCGGGAGTTGTTGGCTATGAAGTGGGCGTTCGAGGAGTGGCGACATTGGCTTGAGGGAGCCAAGCATCGCGTAGTGGTCTTAACAGATCACAAAAATCTGACTTATCTCGAGTCTGCTAAGCGGTTGAATCCTAGACAGGCTCGATGGTCGCTGTTTTTCTCCCGTTTCAATTTTGTGGTCTCATACCTTCCGGGTTCTAAGAATGTGAAGGCCGATGCCCTTTCAAGGAGTTTTGTGCCTGATTTCCCGGGAGTTCCTGAGCCGGCTGGTATTCTTCAAGAGGGGGTAATTCTGTCTGCCATCTCACCTGATTTGCGGCGGGCTCTGCAGGAGTTTCAGGCTGATAGACCTGACCGTTGTCCAGCAGAAAAACTGTTTGTCCCTGATAGATGGACTAGTAGAGTTATCTCTGAGGTTCATTGTTCGGTGTTGGCTGGTCATCCTGGGATTTTTGGTACCAGAGATTTGGTGGCTAGGTCCTTTTGGTGGCCTTCCTTGTCACGGGATGTGCGTTCTTTTGTGCAGTCTTGTGGGACTTGTGCTCGGGCCAAGCCCTGCTGTTCTCGTGCCAGTGGGTTACTTTTGCCCTTGCCAGTCCCGAAAAGGCCTTGGACGCATGTTTCCATGGATTTTATTTCAGATCTCCCTGTCTCTCAAAGGATGTCGGTCATCTGGGTGGTTTGTGATCGCTTCTCTAAGATGGTCCATTTGGTACCCTTGCCTAAATTACCTTCCTCCTCTGATTTGGTTCCACTATTTTTCCAGCATGTGGTTCGTTTGCATGGCATTCCGGAGAACATCGTGTCGGACAGAGGTTCCCAGTTTGTTTCAAGGTTTTGGCGGTCCTTTTGTGCTAAGATGGGCATTGATTTGTCTTTCTCTTCGGCTTTCCATCCTCAGACAAATGGCCAAACCGAACGAACTAATCAGACTTTGGAGACCTATCTGAGATGCTTTGTTTCTGCTGATCAGGATGATTGGGTGACCTTCTTGCCATTGGCTGAGTTCGCCCTTAATAATCGGGCCAGTTCGGCTACTATGGTTTCGCCTTTTTTTTGTAATTCTGATTTTCATCCTCGTTTTTCTTCAGGGCAGGTTGAGCCTTCGGACTGTCCTGGTGTGGATTCTGTGGTGGACAGGTTGCAGCAAATTTGGACTCATGTAGTGGACAATTTGACATTGTCCCAGGAGAAGGCTCAACGTTTCGCCAACCGCCGTCGCTGTGTTGGTCCCCGACTTCGTGTTGGGGATTTGGTTTGGTTGTCGTCTCGTCATGTCCCTATGAAGGTTTCTTCTCCTAAGTTTAAGCCTCGTTTCATTGGTCCTTATAAGATTTCTGAAATTCTCAATTCTGTGTCGTTTCGTTTGGCCCTTCCAGTTTCTTTTGCCATCCATAATGTGTTCCATAGGTCGTTGTTGCGGAGATATGTGGCGCCCATGGTTCCCTCCGTTGACCCTCCTGCTCCGGTGTTGGTCGAGGGAGAGTTGGAGTATGTGGTGGAGAAGACTTTAGATTCTCGTATTTCGAGACGGAAACTTCAGTACCTGGTCAAATGGAAGGGCTATGGTCAGGAGGATAATTCCTGGGTTTTTGCCTCCGATGTCCATGCGGCCGAGTTGGTTCGTGCCTTTCATTTGGCTCGTCCTGATCGGCCTGGGGGCTCTGGTGAGGGTTCGGTGACCCCTCCTCAAGGGGGGGGGTACTGTTGTGAATTCCGTTCTTGAACTCCCTCCTGTGGTCATGAATGATACTTCGGCGAGTTCTGTCCGTGGACTCCCTCTGGTGGCTGTGAGTGGAACTGCTGGTTCTGAGGTTGCTTCCTCAGCTGCCCTCGTTTGCGGCTAGGCTGGCTTCTCTATTTAACTCCACTCAGATCATTACTCCATGCCAGCTGTCAATGTATTAGCACTGGTTCAGATCTCTCTCGGATCTTTCTGATGACCTGTCTACTCCAGCAGAAGCTAAGTCCCTGCTAGTTCATTTGTTGTTCATTGTGTACTGAATATATTTCTTAGTACTTGCTAAGTTCTAGTCCAGCTCGCTAACATGATATTGCCTTGCTAGCTGGAAGCTCTGGGTTGCAGAGTGGCACCTCCGCACCGTGAGTCGGCGCGGGGGTCTTTTTGCACACTCTGCGTGGCTTTTTGTCGTTTTTTGTGCTGACCGCATAGATCCCTTTCCTATCCTCAGTCTATCTAGTAAGTCTGGCCTCCTTTGCCGAAACCTGTTTCATCCCTGTGTTTGTGACTTTCCTCTTAACTCACAGTTAATATATGTGGGGGGCTGCCTTTACCTTTGGGGGAATTTCTCTGAGGCAAGGTAAGGCTTATTTTCCTATCTTTAGGGGTAGTTAGCTCTTAGGCTGTGAAGAGGCGTCTAGGGAGAGTTAGGTACGCTCCACAGCTATTTCTAGTGTGTGTGTTATAGGAATAGGATTTGCGGTCAGCAGAGTTCCCACTTCCCAGAGCTCGTCCTGTTTTCTAGTTTAACCATCAGGTCATTCCAGGTGCACCTAACCACCAGGTCCATAACAGATTTCCTGTCGAATGTGGTCAATTTTTCCTTTGAAATAATTGGCCAGATCGTCAGCGCGGAGATCCGTGGTTGGGGCCTGCTCTCTTGGGTTGAGTAGGGACTGGAAAGTGTCAAAGAGACGTTTAGGGTAATTTGACAGTGAGGTGATGAGGGTGTTGAAATAGGTTTGTTTGGAGAGGTGAAGGGCAGAGTTGTATGTTTTAAGAATTAACTTATAATGGATGAAATGTTCTCCACAGACGTTCGGCGCACCTGGAGCACCGCTGCAGGAAACGTGTTTGCAGCGTGTGCCACGGTTGTCGCCATCTGTGCTGAGTTGTTCTATGTATAGGAGTTGCAGCTTCATCCAGGGCACTTTGCAGGGTTTCATTGTAATGCTGCAGAGCAGAATCAGGACATGAGATGGAGGAGATTGGGGCCAATGAGGACTGCAAGTTTTTCATAAGTTTCTGGGTGTTAATGGCCTGTATGTTTCTATGAGTGTGGAAAGTGGGGGTGACCTGAGCGGGATGGCAGTTCTTGATAGAGAATGAAAGAAGATTTTGGTCAGAGAGCGGGAGAGGGGAGTTTGTGAAATCGTCCACTGAGCAAAGCCGGGAGAAGACCAAGTCAAGGGAGTTTCCATCTTCATGCGTTGGAGAGTTAGTATGCTGCGAGAGGCCGAAAGAGGAGGTTAGAGATAAAAGGTGAGAAGCAGATGGGGAGAGGGGAGAAGCAATGGGGATGTTGAAATCACCCATGATAAGGGTGGGGGTGTCACAGTAGAGAAAGTGTGGAAGCCAGGTGGCAAAGTGATCCAGGAACTGATGAGAGGGTCCGGGAGGACGATACACCACCGCTACTCGCATGGAGAAAGGGACGTAGAGTCTGACAGCATGGACCTCAAAGGAAGGGAATACAAGTGAGGGTACTTGGGGGATAACTTGGAAGGTACATTTGGGTGAAAGGAGCAGACCAACGCCTCCGCCTGCTCTGTTGTCTGATCTTGGGGTATGAGAAAAGTGTAGTCCACCATATGAAAGAGCAGCAGCAGCGGTGGTGTCGGACTGCTGGATCCAGGTTTCAGTAAGAGCCAGGAGATTGAGAGAGTTAGAAATGAAAAAGTCATGACTGAAGGAGAGTTTATTACACACAGAGCAAGAATTCCAAAGGGCACAATTGAAAGAGACAGAAGGCATGCATGGAATATTAATAAGATTAGAGGGGTTTCTGGGTGTAGCAATTGGGAGGTTTGACTGGTTATAACATGGGGGGCCGGGGTTTGGAGAGATGTCTCCAGCAACTAGGAGAAGGAGGATAGAAAGAGTGAGCAGATGGTTAAGTGATTTGTGAGAGCGTCTCTTGTGTTGGATGGTGGGACTGAATGGATCTGTACTGTTAAGCAATGTGAACAGAGCATGAGTGCTATACATAAGAGAGGCAAGAACAGAGGGGCCGAAATGGATGGAGTGTAAAGAGTTTATGCAAGGGCGGTGAATGTGAGTGAATGCAGCAGCCAGGATATAGATTATACAAATACATATGGTGAGTATTTGTTCTGTTCCAAATTAATAGTGAATAGATTTAGATTGTCATACCTGTCTCCTGCCCTGTCTAACAGCCATGTTATAACTGCCGAGTACTTAGAAAAAAAGTACTTTGAATAAATGTACACAAATAATAGTGCACGAATGCTCCCCTGCACTAATGCATCCCCAAAGTATGTCTACATTTATAGAAGGCTAGCTCTTAGATCTCTCTTTTTTTTTTTTCCACCTCTCGTTACCAATCAACCTAACTCAGTTGAGACAGCAGGACACAATAAATGTAGTGATCAGATAAACAAATGTCCAGGTCTACATGGATCATAAACCGCTTTGCAACAGTTATGTGATCTCTCTGCATGAGGACAAGCAGAAGTGAGTTAAATATCTATAAACACAAACAATTGCATAATAAGATGGCTAACATATATAGATATATGCAGGATTCAATGCCGAAGATAGAATGACTCAGATACCATACAGGCTGCTTGCTGTCAGTGAGTGGAGCAATAGACATGCAGGATATTTCAGTTCAGAGAATGAATGATAAGTTTACCATTCAGGCTGCTTTGCTGTCAGTGAGTGGAGCAATAGACATGCAGGATATTTCAGTTCAGAGAATGAATGATAAGTTTACCATTCAGGCTGCTTGCTGTCAGTGAGTGGAGCAATAGACATGCGGTAGACATAAACCATCTCATATCCCTTCTTTTATTACATATTCCTCTTCACTAATGTAAGAAGTGTCAGTGTGTCAAATTTGGGGGCTCTAGCTATTAAATTAAAGGGTTAAATCGCGGAAAAAATTTGCATGGGCTCCCGCGCAATTTTCTCCGCCAGAGTGGTAAAGCCAGTGACTGAGGGCAGATATTAACCCCTTTCTGACATCTGACGTACTATCCCGTCGAGGTGGGGTGGGCCCGTATGACAACCGACGGGATAGTACGTCATAGCCGATCGGCCGCGCTCACGGGGGGAGCGCGGCCGATCGCGGCCGGGTGTCAGCTGCATATCGCAGCTGACATCCGGCACTATGTGCCAGGAGCCCCCCGGCACATTAACCCCCGGCACACCGCGATCAAACATGATCGCGGTGTACCGGCAGTATAGGGAAGCATCGCGCAGGGAGGGGGCTCCCTGCGGGTTTCCCTGAGACCCCCGGAGCAACGCGATGTGATCGCGTTGCTCCGAGGGTCTCCTACCTCCCACCTCGCTGCAAGTCCCGGATCCAAGATGGCCGCGGCATCCGGGTCCTGCAGGGAGGGAGGTGGCTTACCGAGTGCCTGCTCAGAGCAAGCGCTGGTAAGCCTGCAGCCCTGCACAGCAGATCGTCGATCTGACAGAGTGCTGTGCACACTGTCAGATCAATGATCTGTAATGTCCCCCCCTGGGACAAAGTAAAAAAGTTTAAAAAAAATTCCCCACATGTGTGTAAAAAAAAAAAATATATATATATCCTAAATAAAGAAAAAAAAAAGAAAATATTATTCCCATAAATACATTTCTTTAGCTAAATAAAATAAAAAAAATAAAAGTACACATATTTAGTATCGCCGCGTCCGTAACGACCCAACCTATAAAACTGCCCCACTAGTTAACCCCTTCAGTAAACACCGTAAGAAAAAAAAAAAAAAACGAGGCAAAAAACAACGCTTTATTATCATACCGCCGAACAAAAAGTGGAATAACACGCGATCAAAAAGACGTATATAAATAACCATGGTACCGCTGAAAACGTCATCTTGTCCCGCAAAAAACGAGCCGCCATACAGCATCATCAGCAAAAAAATAAAAAAGTTATAGGCCTGAGAATAAAGCGATACCAAAATAATTATTTTTTCTATCAAATAGTTTTTATCGTATAAAAGCGCCAAAACATAAAAAAATGATATAAATGAGATATCGCTGTAATCGTACTGACCCGAAGAATAAAATTGCTTTATCAATTTTACCAAACGCGGAACGGTATAAACGCCTCCCCCAAAAGAAATTCATGAATAGCTGGTTTTTGATCACTCTGCCTCACAAAAATAGGAATAAAAAGCGATCAAAAAATGTCACGTGTCCGAAAATGTTACCAATAAAAACGTCAACTCGTCCCGCAAAAAACAAGATCTCACATGACTCTGTGGACTCAAATATGGAAAAATTACAGCTCTCAAAATGTGGTAACGCAAAAAATATTTTTTGCAATGAAAAGCGTCTTTCAGTGCATGACGGCTGCCAATCATAAAAATCCGCTAAATAACCCTCTATAAAAGTAAATCAAACCCCCCTTCATCACCCCCTTAGTTAGGGAAAAATAAAAAAATTAAAAAATGTATTTATTTCCATTTTCCCATTAGGGTTAGGGTTAGGGCTAGAGTTAGGACTAGAGTTAGGGCTAGGGTTAGGGCAAGGGTTAGGGCTAGGGTTGGGGCTAGGGTTAGGGCTAGGGTTGGGGCTAGGGTTAGGGCTAGGGTTGGGGCTAGGGTTGGGGCTAGGGTTGAGGCTAGGCTTAGGGCTAGGGTTAGGGCTAGGGTTAGGGCTAGGGTTACGGCTAGTGTTACGGCTAGTGTTACGGCTAGTGTTACGGCTAGTGATAGGGCTAGGGTTATTGCTAGGGTTAGGGCTAGGGTTGGGGCTACAGTTAGGGTTGGGGCTAAAGATAGGGTTAGGGTTTGGATTACATTTACGGTTGGGAATAGGGTTGGGTGTGTCTGGGTTAGAGGAGTGGTCAGGGTTACTGTTGGGATTAGGGTAAGGGGTGTGTTTGGATTAGGGTTTCAGTTATAATTGGGGGGTTTCCACTGTTTAGGCACATCAGGGGCTCTCCAAACGGGACATGGCATCCGATCTGAATTCCAGCCAATTCTGCGTTGAAAAAGGAAAACAGTGCTCCTTCCCTTCAGAGCTCTCCCGTGTGCCCAAACAGGGGTTTACCCCAACATATGGGGTATCAGCATACTCAGGACAAATTGGACATCATCTTTTGGGGTCCAATTTCTCCTGCTACCCTTGGGAAAATACAAAACTGGGGGCCAAAAAATAAGTTTTGTGGGAAAAAAAGGATTTTTTATTTTCACGGCTCTGCGTTGTAAACTGTAGTGAAACACTTGGGGGTTCAAAGTTCTCACAACACATCTAGATAAGTTCCTTGGGGGGTCTAGTTTCCGATATGGGTCACTTGTGGGGGGTTTGTACTGTTTGGGTACATCAGGAGCTCTGCAAATGCAACGTGACGCCTGCAGACCAATCCATTTAAGTCTGCATTCCAAATGGCGCTCCTTCCCTTCCGAGCTCTGTCATGCGCCCAAACAGTGGTTCCCCCCCACATATGGGGTATCAGCGTACTCAGGACAAATTGGCCAACAACTTTTGGGGTCCAATTTATCCTGATACCCTTGTGAAAATACAAAACTGGGGGCTAAAAAATCATTTTTGTGAAAAAAAAAAGAATTTTTATTTTCACGGCTCTGCGTTATAAACTGTAGTGAAACACTTGGGGGTTCAAAGTTCTCACAACACATCTAGATAAGTTCCTTGGTGGGTTTAGTTTCCAATATGGGGTCACTTGTGGGGGGTTTGTACTGTTTGGGTACATCAGGGGCTCTGCAAATGCAACGTGACGCCTGCAGACCAATCCATTTAAGTCTGCATTCCAAATGGCGCTCCTTCCCTTCCGAGCTCTGTCATGCGCCCAAACAGTGGTTCCCCCCCACATATGGGGTATCAGCGTACTCAGGACAAATTGGACAACAACTTTTGGGGTCCAATTTATCCTGATACCCTTGTGAAAATACAAAACTGGGGGCTAAAAAATCATTTTTGTGAAAAACAAAAGAATTTTTATTTTCACGGCTCTGCGTTATAAACTGTAGTGAAACACTTGGGGGTTCAAAGCTCTCAAAACACATCTAGATAAGTTCCTTAGGGGGTCTACTTTCCAAAATGGTGTCACTTGTGGGGTTTTTTAACCCCTTCCCGACCTTTGACGCCACGTAGGCGTCATGAAAACCCGTGCCAATCCGACCCATGACGCCTATGTGGCGTCATGGAATGATCGCGTCCCTGCAGATCGGGTGAAGGGGTTAACTCCTATTTTACCCGATCTGCAGGGAGAGGGGGAGTGGTACTTCAGCCCAGGGGGGGTGGCTTCACCCCCCCGTGGCTACGATCGCTCTGATTGGCTGTTGAAAGTGAAACTGCCAATCAGAGCGATTTGTAATATTTCACCTAAAAAACTGGTGAAATATTACAATCCAGCCATGGCCGATGCTGCAATATCATCGGCCATGGCTGGAAATACTGAAGTGCCCCCCCCCCACGCCCACCGATCGCCCCCCCCGTCCTCCGTTATGGGGTCCGGTCCCCTCCGTCCGCCTGCCGGCTCCCCCGTCCTCCTGTCCGCTCCCTCCTTGCTCAGACCCACCCCCCCTGTGCTCCGTTCCCCCCCCCCGTGCTCCGATCCACCCCCCCACCACCCCTTCATACTTACCGATCCTCCCGGTGTCCGGCCGTCTCCTCGCTGGGCGCCGCCATCTTGGAAAATGGCGGGCGCATGCTCAGTATGCCCGCCGGCAGATTCCTTACAGGTACATTTTGATCGCTGTGGTAGGTTCTATCACAGCGATCAAAATAAAAAAAATAATAAATAACCCCCCCCCCTTTTATCACCCCCATAGGGACAATAATAAAATAAAGAATTTTTTTTTTTTTTTTTCCACTAGGGTTAGGGTTAGAACTAGGGTTAGAACTAGGGGTAGGGTTAGGGGTAGGGTTAGGGTTACGGGTAGGGTTAGGGGTAGGGTTATGGCATGTGCACACAGAGCGGATCGGCCGCGGATCCGCAGCGGATCCGCAGCGGATCGGCCGCGGATCCGCAGCGGATCGGCCGCGGATCCGCAGCGGATCGGCCGCGGATCCGCCGCGGATCGGCCGCGGATCCGCCGCGGATCGGCCGCGGATCCGCAGCGGATCCGCAGCGGATCCGCAGCGGATCGGCCGCGGATTGGCCGCGGATCCGCAGCGGATTGGCCGCGGATCCGCAGTGGATCCGCAGCGGATTGGCCGCGGATCCGCAGCGGATTGACAGCGGATCCGCAGCGGATTGGCCGCGGATTGGCAGCGGATTGGCCGCGGATCCGCAGCGGATTGACAGCGGATCCGCAGCGGATTGGCCGCGGATCCGCAGCGGATTGGCAGCGGATTGGCCGCGGATCCGCAGCGGATTGGCCGCTGCGAATTCGAAGCAGTTTTCCATCAGGTTTACAGTACCATGTACACCTAAGGAAAACCAAATCCGCTGTGCCCATGGTGCGGAAAATTCCGTGCAGAAACGCTGCGTTGTATTTTCCGCAGCATGTCAATTCTTTGTGCGGATTCCGCAGCGTTTTACACCTGTTCCTCAATAGGAATCCGCAGGTGAAATCCGCACAAAATAACACTGGAAATCTGCTGTAAATCCGCAGGTAAAACGCAGTGCCTTTTACCTGCAGATTTTTCAAAAATCGTGCGGAAAAATCTCACACGAATCCGCAACATGGGCACATAGCCTTAGGGTTAGGGTTGGAATTAGAGTTAGGGTTGGAATTAGGGCTAGGGTTTGAAATAGGGTTAAGATTAGGCTTGTGGTTAGGGTTACGGATAGGGTTAGGGGTGTGTTGGGGTTACAGTTGTGGTTAGGGTTGGGATTAGGGCTACGGTTGGGATTAGGGTTAGGATTAGGGTTGGAATTAAGGTTACGGGTGTGTTGCGGTTAGGGTTGTGGTTAGGGGTGTGTTGGGGTTAGGGTTGTGATTAGGGTTATGGCTACAGTTGGGATTAGGATTAGGGGTGTGTTGGGGTTAGTGTTGAAGTTAGAATTGAGGGGTTTCCACTGTTTAGGCACATCAGGGGTCTCCAAACGCAACATGGCGCCACCATTGATTCCAGCCAATCTTGCATTCAAAAAGTCAAATGGTGCTCCCTCCCTTCCAAGCCCCGACGTGCGCCCAAACAGTGGTTTACCCCCACATTTGGGGTACCAGCGTACTCAGGACAAACTGGGCAACAACTGTTGGGGTCCAATTTCTCCTGTTACCCTTGCAAAAATAAAAAATTACTTGCTAAAACATAATTTTTGAGGAAAGAACAATTATTTTTTATTTTCACGGCTCTGCGTTATAAACTTCTGTGAAGCACTTGGGGGTTGAAAGTGCTCACCACACATCTAGATAAGTTCCTTCGGGGGTCTAGTTTCCAAAATGGGGTCACTTGTGGGGTGTTTCTACTGTTTAGGCACATCAGGGGCTCTGCAAATGCAATGTGACGCCCGCAGACCATTCCATCAAAGTCTGCATTTCAAATGTCACTACTTCCCTTCCGAGCCCTGACGTGCGCCCAAACAGTGGTTTACCCCCACATATGGGGTATCAGCATACTCACAACAAACTGGGCAACAAATATTGGGGTCCAAATTCTCCTGTTACCCTTGTGAAAATAAAAAATTGCTTGCTAAAACATCTTTTTTGAGGAAAGAAAAATGATTTTTTATTTTCACGGCTCTGCGTTGTAAACTTCTGTGAAGCACTTGGGGGTTGAACGTGCTCACCACACATCTAGATAAGTTCCTTGGGGGGTCTAGTTTCCAAAATGGGGTCACTTGTGGGGGGTTTCTACTGTTTAGGCATATCAGGGGCTCTGCAAACGTAACATGATGCCCGCAGACCATTCCATCAAAGTCTGCATTCCAAAACGTCACTACTTCCCTTCCGAGCCCCGGCATGTGCCCAAACAGTGGTTTACCCCCACATATGGGGTATCAGCGTACTCAGGAGAAACTGGACAACAACTTTTGGGGTCCAATTTCTCCTGTTACTCTTGCAAAAATAAAAAAATTCTGGGCTAAAAAATATTTTTGAGGAAAGGAAACATTTTTTATTTTCACGGCTCTGCGTTATAAACTTCTGTGAAGCACTTGGGGGTTCAAAGTGCTCACCACACATCTAGATTAGTTCCTTGGGAGGTCTAGTTTCCAAAATGGGGTCACTTGTGCGGGAGCTCCAATGTTTAGGCACACAGGGGCTCTCCAAACGCGACATGGTGTCCGCTAATGATTGGAGCTAATTTTCCATTCAAAAAGCCAAATGGCGTGCCTTCCCTTCCGAGCCCTGCCGTGCGCCCAAACAGTGGTTTACCCCCACATATGGGGTATCACCGTACTCAGGACAAACTGGACAACAAAATTTGGGGTCCAATTTCTCCTATTACCCTTGGGAAAATAAAAAATTCCGGGCCAAAAATCATTTTTGAGGAAAGAAAAATTATTTTTTATTTTCACGGCTCTGCGTTGTAAACTTCTGTGAAGCACCTGGGGGTTTTAAGTGCTCACTATGCATCTAGATAAGTTCCTTGGGGGGTCTAGTTTCCAAAATGGGGTCACTTGTAGGGGAGCTCCAATGTTTAGGCACACAGGGGCTCTCCAAACGCGACATGGTGTCCGCTAACGATTGGAGCTAATTTTCCATTCAAAAAGTCAAATGGCACGCCTCCCCTTCCGAGCCTTGCCGTGCACCCAAACAGTGGTTTACCCCCACATATGAGGTATCGGCATACTCAGGAGAAATTGCCCAACAAATTTTAGGATCCATTTTATCCTGTTGCCCATGTGAAAATGAAAGAATTGAGGCTAAAAGAAATTTTGTGTGAAAAAAAAGTACTTTTTCATTTTTGCGGATCAATTTGTGAAGCACCTGGGGGTTTAAAGTGCTCACTATGCCTCTAGATGAGTTCCTTGGGGGGTCTAGTTTCCAAAATGGGGTCACTTGTGGAGGAGCTCCAATGTTTAGGCACACAGGGGCTTTCCAAACGCGACATGGTGTCCGCTAACGATGGAGATAATTTTTCATTCAAAAAGTCAAATGGCGCTCCTTCCCTTCCGAGCCTTACCATGTGCCCAAACAGTGGTTTACCCCCACATGTGAGGTATTGGTGTACTCAGGAGAAATTGCCCAACAAAATTTAGGATCCATTTTATCCTGTTGCCCATGTGAAAATGAAAAAATTGAGGCTAAAATAATTTTTTTGTGAAAAAAAAGTACTTTTTCATTTTTACGGATCAATTTGTGAAGCACCTGGGGGTTTAAAGTGCTCACTATGCTTCTAGATAAGTTCCTTGGGGGGTCTAGTTTCCAAAATGGGGTCACTTGTGGGGGAGCTCCAATGTTTAGGCACACGGGGGCTCTCCAAACGTGACATGGTGTTCGCTAAAGATAGGAGCCAATTTTTCATTCAAAAAGTCAAATGGCGCTCCTTCCCTTCCGAGCCCTGCCGTGCGCCCAAACAGTGGTTTACCCCCACATATGAGGTATCAGCGTACTCAGGACAAATTGGACAACAACGTCCGTGGTCCAGTTTCTCCTTTTACCGCTGGGAAAATAAAAAAATTGTTGCTAAAAGATCATTTTTGTGACTAAAAAGTTAAATGTTCATTTTTTACTTCCATGTTGCTTCTGCTGCTGTGAAACACCTGAAGGGTTAATAAACTTCTTGAATGTGGTTTTGAGCACCTTGAGGGGTGCAGTTTTTAGAATGGTGTCACTTTTGGGTATTTTCAGCCATATAGAACCCTCAAATGTGAGGTGGTCCCTAAAAAAAATGGTTTTGTAAATTTTGTTGTAAAAATGAGAAATCACTGGTCAAATTTTAACCCTTATAACTTCCTAGCAAAAAAAAAAATTGTTTCCAAAATTGTGCTGATGTAAAGTAGACATGTGGGAAACGTTATTTATTAACTATTTTGTGTCACATAACTCTCTGGTTTAACAGAATAAAAATTCAAAATGTGAAAATTGAGAAATTTTCAAATTTTTTGCCAAATTTCCGTTTTTTTCACAAATAAACTCAGAAATTATCGACCTAAATTTACCACTAACATGAAGCCCAATATGTCACGAAAAAACAATCTCAGAATCGCTAGGATCCGTTGAAGCGTTCCTGAGTTATTACCTCATAAAGGGACACTGGTCAGAATTTCAAAAAACGGCAAGGTCATTAAGGCCAAAATAGGCTGGGTCATGAAGGGGTTAATGTTTAGGCACATCAGGGGCTCTCCAAACGCAACATGGCATCCCATCTTAATTCCAGTCAATTTTGCATTGAAAAGTAAAATAGCGCTCCTTCCCTTCCGAGCTCTGCTATGCGCCCAAACAGTGGTTTACCCCCACATATGGGGTATCGTCGTACTCAGGACAAATTGCACAACAACTTTTGTGGTCTAATTTCTTCTCTTACCCTTGGGGAAATAAAAAAATGGGGCGAAAAGATCATTTTTGTGAAAAAATATGATTTTTTATTTTTACGGCTCTGCATTATAAACTTCTGTGAAGCACTTGTTGGGTCAAAGTGCTCAACACACATCTAGATAAGTTCCTTAAGGGGTCTACTTTCCAAAATGGTGTCACTTGTGGGGGGTTTCAATGTTTAGGCACATCAGGGGCTCTCCAAACGCAACATGGCGTCCCATCTCAATTCCAGTCAATTTTGCATTGAAAAGTCAAATGGCGCTCCTTCCCTTCCGAGCTCTGCCCTGCGCCCAAACAATGGTTTACACCCACATATGGGGTATCAGCGTACTCAGGACAAATTGCACAACAATTTTTGAGGTCCAATTTCTTCTCTTACCCTTGGGAAAATAAAAAATTGGGGGCGAAAAGATAATTTTTGTGAAAAAATATGATTTTTTATTTTTACGGCTCTGCATTATAAACTTCTGTGAAGCACTTGTTGGGTCAAAGTGCTCAACACACATCTAGATAAGTTCCTTAAGGGGTCTACTTTCCAAAATGGTGTCACTTGTGGGGAGTTTCAATGTTTAGGCACATCAGGGGCTCTCCAAATGCAACATGGCGTCCCATCTCAATTCCAGTCAATTTTGCATTGAAAAGTCAAATGGCGCTCCTTCCCTTCCGAGCTCTGCCCTGCGCCCAAACAATGGTTTACACCCACATATGGGGTATCAGCGTACTCAGGACAAATTGCACAACAATTTTTGGGGTCCAATTTCTTCTCTTACCCTTGGGAAAATACAAAATTGGGGGCGAAAAGATCATTTTTGTGAAAAAATATGATTTTTTATTTTTACGGCTCTGCATTATAAACTTCTGTGAAGCACTTGTTGGGTCAAAGTGCTCACCACACATCTAGATAAGATCCTTAGGGGGTCTACTTTCCAAAATGGTGTCACTTGTGAGGGGTTTCAATGTTTAGGCACATCAGGGGCTCTCCAAATGCAACATGGCGTCCCATCTCAATTCCAGTCAATTTTGCATTGAAAAGTCAAATGGCGCTCCTTTCCTTCCGAGCTCTGCCATGCGCCCAAACAGTGGTTTACCCCCACATGTGGGGTATCAGCGTACTCAGGACAAATTGTACAACAAATTTTGGGGTCTATTTTCTCCTGTTACCCTTGGTAAAATAAAACCAATTGGAGCTGAAATAAATTTTGTGTGAAAAAAAGTTAAATGTTCATTTTTATTTAAACATTCCAAAAATTCCTGTGAAACACCTGAAGGGTTAATAAACTTCTTGAAAGTGGTTTTGAGTACCTTGAGGGGTGCAGTTTTTAGAATGGTGTCACACTTGGGTATTTTCTATCATTTAGACCCCTCAAAATGACTTCAAATGAGATGTGGTCCCTAAAAAAAAATGGTGTTGTAAAAATGAGAAATTGCTGGTCAACTTTTAACCCTTACAACTCCGTCACAAAAAAAAATGTTGGTTCCAAAATTGTGCTGATGTAAAGTAGACATGTGGGAAATGTTACTTATTAAGTATTTTGCGTGACATATTTCTGTGATTTAAGGGCATAAAAATTCAAAGTTGGAAAATTGCGAAATTTGCAAAATTTTCGCCAAATATTCGTTTTTTTCACAAATAAACGCAAGTTATATCGAAGAAATTTTACCACTATCATGAAGTACAATATGTCACGAGAAAACAATGTCAGAATCGCCAAGATCCGTTGAAGCGTTCCAGAGTTATAACCTCATAAAGAGACAGTGGTCAGAATTGTAAAAATTGGCCCGGTCATTAACGTGCAAACCACCCTTGGGGGTGAAGGGGTTAATAGCCTAGAGAAGGTCCATGGTTATTGCCCCCCCCGGCTAAAAACATCTGCCCCCAGCCACCCCAGAAAAGGCAGATCTGGAAGATGCGCCTATTCTGGCACTTGGCCACTCTCTTCCCACTCCCGTGTAGCGGTGGGATATGGGGTAATGAAGGGTTAATGTCACCTTGCTATTGTAAGGTGACATTAAGCCAGATTAATAATGGAGAGGCGTCAATTATGACACCTATCCATTATTAATCCAATAGTACGAAATGGTTAATAAAACACACACACATTATTACAAAGTACTTTAATGAAATAAAGACACAGGGTGTTTTAACCCCTTCACCCCCAAGGGTGGTTTGCACGTTAATGACCGGGCCAATTTTTACAATTCTGACCACTGTCCCTTTATGAGGCTATAACTCTGGAACGCTTTGACGGATCTTGGCGATTCTGACATTGTTTTCTCGTGACATATTGTACTTCATGTTAAAGGTAAAATTTATTCGATATAACTTGCGTTTATTTGTGAAAAAAATGGAAATTTGGCGAAAATTTTGAAAATTTTGCAATTTTCCAACTTTGAATTTTTGTGCCCTTAAATCACAGACATATGTCACGCAAAATACTTAATAAGTAACATTTCCCACATGTCTACTTTACATCAGTACAATTTTGGAACCAAAATTTTTTTTTGTGACGGAGTTATAAGGGTTAAAACTTGACCAGCAATTTCTCATTTTTACAACACCATTTTTTTTTAGGGACCACATCTCATTTGAAGTCATTTTGAGGGGTCTATATGATAGAAAATACTCAAGTGTGACACCATTCTAAAAACTGCACCCCTCAAGGTGCTCAAAACCACATTCAAGAAGTTTATTAACCCTTCAGGTGTTTCACAGGAATTTTTGGAATGTTTAAATAAAAATGAACATTTAACTTTTTTTCACACAAAATTTATTTCAGCTCCAATTTGTTTTATTTTACCAAGGGTAACAGGAGAAAATGGACCCCCAAAGTTGTTGTACAATTTGTCCTGAGTACGATGATACCCCATATGTGGGTGTAAACCATTGTTTAGGCGCATGGCAGAGCTTGGAAGGGAAGGAGCGCCATTTGACTTTTCAATGCAAAATTGACTGGAATTGAGATGGGACGCCATGTTGCGTTTGGAGAGCCCCTGATGTGCCTAAACATTGAAACTCCCTACAAGTGACACCATTTTGGAAAGTAGACCCCCTAAGGAACTTATCTAGATGTGTGGTGAGCACTTTGACCCACCAAGTGCTTCACAGAAGTTTATAATGCAGAGCCGTAAAAATAAAAAATCATATTTTTTCACAAAAATGATCTTTTCGCCCCCAATTTTTTATTTTCCCAAGGGTAAGAGAAGAAATTGGACCCCAAAAAATGTTGTGCAATTTGTCCTGAGTACGCTGATACCCCATATGTGGGTGTAAACCATTGTTTGGGCGCATGGCAGAGCTTGGAAGGGAAGGAGCGCCATTTGACTTTTCAATGCAAAATTGACTGGAATTGAGATGGGACGCCATGTTGCGTTTGGAGAGCCCCTGATGTGCCTAAACATTGAAACTCCCTACAAGTGACACCATTTTGGAAAGTAGACCCCCTAAGGAACTTATCTAGATGTGTGGTGAGCACTTTGACCCACCAAGTGCTTCACAGAAGTTTATAATGCAGAGCCGTAAAAATAAAAAATCATATTTTTTTCACAAAAATGATCTTTTTGCCCCCAATTTTTTATTTTCCCAAGGGTAAGAGAAGAAATTGGACCCCAAAAAATGTTGTGCAATTTGTCCTGAGTACGCTGATACCCCATATGTGGGTGTAAACCATTGTTTGGGCGCATGGCAGAGCTTGGAAGGGAAGGAGCGCCATTTGACTTTTCAATGCAAAATTGACTGGAATTGAGATGGGACGCCATGTTGCGTTTGGAGAGCCCCTGATGTGCCTAAACATTGAAACTCCCTACAAGTGACACCATTTTGGAAAGTAGACCCCCTAAGGAACTTATCTAGATGTGTTTTGAGAGCTTTGAACCCCCAAGTGTTTCACTACAGATTATAACGCAGAGCCGTGAAAATAATTTTTTTTTTTTTCTCAAAAATGATTTTTTAGCCCCCAGCTTTGTATTTTTACAAGGGTAACAGAATAAATTGGACCCCAAAATTTGTTTTCCAATTTGTCCTGAGTACGCTGATACCCCATATGTGGGGGGGAACCACTGTTTGGGCGCATGACAGAGCTCGGAAGGGAAGGAGCGCCATTTGGAATGCAGACTTAAATGGATTGGTCAGCAGCCGTCACGTTGCATTTGCAGAGCCCCTGATGTACCCAAACAGTACAAACCCCCCACAAGTGACCCCATATTGGAAACTAGACCTCCCAAGGAACTTATCTAGATGTATTGTGAGAACTTTGAACCCCCAAGTGTTTCACTACAGTTTATAGCGCAAAGCCGTGAAAATAAAAATTCTTTTTTTTTTTTCACAAAAATGATTTTTTAGCCCCCAGTTTTGTATTTTCACAAGGGTAACAGGATAAATTAGACCCCAAAAGTTGTTGTCCAATTTGTCCTGAGTACGCTGATACCCCATATGTCGGGGGGAACCACTGTTTGGGCGCATGACAGAGCTCGGAAGGGAAGGAGCGCCATTTGGAATGCAGCCTTAAATGGATTGGTCTGCAGGCGTCAGGTTGCATTTGCAGAGCCCCTGATGTACCCAAACAGTACAAACCCCCCACAAGTGACCCCATATTGGAAACTAGACCTCCCAAGGAACTTATCTAGATGTGTTGTGAGAACTTTGAACCCCCAAGTGTTTCACTACAGTTTATAATGCAGAGCCGTGAAAATAAAACATCTTTTTTTTCCCACAAAAATGATTTTTAGCCCCCCAAATTTTTATTTTCCTAAGGATAACAAGAGAACTTGGACCCCAGAAGTTGTTGTTCAATTTGTCCCGAGTACGCTGATAACACATATGTTGGGGTAAACCCCTTTTTGGGCGCACGGGAGAGCTCGGAAGGGAAGGAGCACTGTTTTACTTTTTCAACGCAGAATTGGCTGGAATTGAGATTGGACGCCATGTCGCGCTTGGAGAGCCCCTGATGTGCCTGGACAGTGGAAACCCCCCAATTCTACCTGAAACCCTAACCCAAACACACCCCTAACCCTAATCCCAACGGTAACCCTAACCACTCCCCTAGCCCTGACACACCCATAATTCTAATCCCAACCCTAATCCAAACGTAAATGTAATCCAAACCCTAACCCTAACTTTAGCCCCAACCCTAACTTTAGCCCCAACCCTAACTTTACCTCCAACCCTAGCCCTAACCCTAACCCTACCCCTAACCCTAAACGTGACTGAAATACGTGGCACTGAAATACGTGGCACTGAAATACGTGGCACTGAAATACGTGGCACTGAAATACGTGGCACTGAAATACGTGATACGTGGCACTTAAATACGTGGCACTGAAACACGTGGCACTGAAATACGTGGCACTGAAATACGTGGCACTGAAATACGTGGCACTGAAATACGTGGCACTGAAATAAGTGGCACTGAAATATGTGATATGTGGCACTTAAATACGTGGCACTGAAATACGTGGCACTGAAATACGTGGCACTGAAATACGTGGCACTGAAATATGTGATACGTGGCACTTAAATACGTGGCACTGAAACACGTGGCACTGAAATACGTGATACGTGGCACTGAAATACGTGGCACTGAAATACGTGGCACTGAAACACGTGGCACTGAAATACATGGCACTGAAATACGTGGCACTGAAATACGTGGCACTGAAATACGTGGCACTTAAATAAGTGGCACTGAAATATGTGATATGTGGCACTGAAATACGTGGCACTGAAATACGTGGCACTGAAATACGTGGCACTGAAATACGTGGCACTATGACTGTCAGAAAATGTTCATTAAACGGTTAGGGGTGAGGTTAGGGGTAGAGTTAGGGTTAGGGTTTGGATCCCTTTATCACCTTGATGGTGGTGGGTGGCTTTTCAGTGTGTTTTCTGTTTTTTTCGATAAAAATGCATGCGTTTTTAACGCAAACAAACGCATGTGCTTAAAAATGCAAGAAAATACTGCAGGTTGTATTTCTGAAAATGAACGCATGCAGAAAAAAACCGCATGCGTTTGAAAACGCGACCAAACGCGTACAAAAAAACCGCATGCGTTTTCAATGTTAAATATAGGGAAAAAACGCATGCGTTTTTTTGTGCAAAAAACGCTGCAGACAAAAACGGAAGTGTGAAACCAGCGACGCTTTTTATAGCAAAAAAGTTTTTGCGTCTCCACATTTTGAGAGCTATAATTTTTCCACATTTGCTCCACAGAGTCATGTGAGGTCTTGTTTTTTGCGGGACGAGTTGACGTTTTTATTGGTAACATTTTCGGACACGTGACCGTTTTTGATCGCTTTTTATTCCGATTTTTGTGAGGCAGAATGACCAAAAACCTGCTATTCATGAATTTCTTTTGGGAGAGGCGTTTATACCGTTCCGGGTTTGGTAAAATTGATAAAGCAGTTTTATTCGTCGGGTCAGTACGATTACAGCGATATCTCATTTATATCATTTTTTTTATGTTTTGGCGCTTTTATACGATAAAAACTATTTTATAGAAAAAATAATTATTTTGGTATCGCTTTATTCTCAGGACTATAACTTTTTTATTTTTTTGCTGATGATGCTGTATGGCGGCTTGTTTTTTGCGGGACAAGATGACGTTTTCAGCGGTACCATGGATATTTATATCAGTCTTTTTGATCGCGTGTTATTCCACTTTTTGTTCGGCGGTATGGTAATAAAGCGTTGTTTTTTGCCTCGTTTTTTTTTTTTTTTCTTACGGTGTTTACTGAAGGGGTTAACTAGTGTGGCAGTTTTATAGGTTGGGTCGTTACGGACGTGGCGATACTAAATATGTGTACTTTTATTGTTTTTTTTTTTTAATTTAGATAAAGAAATGTATTTATGGGAATAATATATTTTTTTTTTTTTTCATTATTTTGGAATATTTTTTTTTATTTTTTTTTACACATTTGGAAATTTTTTTTTTTACTTTTTTACTTTGCCCCAGGGGGGGACAATACAGATCGGTGATCTGTCAGTTTGCATAGCACTCTGACAGATCACCGATCTGATTGAAGTGCAGGCTGCTTCACAGTGCCTGCTCTGAGCAGGCGTCTGTGAAGCCACCTCCCTCCCTGCAGGACCCGGATCCGCGGCCATCTTGGATCCGGGTCTGGAGCAGGCAGGGAGGGAGGTAAGACCCTCGCAGCAACGCGATCACATCGCGTTGCTGCGGGGGGCTCAGGGAAGCCCGCAGGGAGCCCTCTCCCTGCGCGATGCTTCCCTGCATCGCCGGCACATCGCGATCATGTTTGATCGCGGTGTGCCGGGGGTTAATGTGCCGGGGGCGGTCCGTGACCGCTCCTGGCACATAGTGCCGGATGTCAGCTGCGATATGCAGCCGACACCCGGCCGCGATCGGCCGCGCTCCCCCCGTGAGCGCGGCCGATCGGCTATGACGTACTATCCCGTCGGCGGTCATACGGGCCCACCCCACCTCGACGGGATAGTACGTCAAATGTCGGGAAGGGGTTAACCCCTTAGTGACAGAGCCAATTTGGTACTTAATGACCGAGCCAATTTTTACAATTCTGACCAGTGTCACTTTATGAGGTTATAACTCTGGAACGCTTTATCGGATCCCGCTGATTCTGAGATTGTTTTTTCGTGACATGTTGTACTTCAAGTTAGTGGTAACATTTCTTCGATATTACTTGCGATTATTTATGAAAAAAATGGAAATATGGCGAAAATTTTTAAAATTTTGCAATTTTCAAACTTTGTATTTTTATGCCCTTAAATCAGAGAGATATGTCACAAAAAATAGTTAATAAATAACATTTCTCACATGTCTACTTTACATCAGCACAATTTTGGAAACAATTTTTTTTTTGTTAGGGAGTTATAAGGGTTAAAAGTTGACCAGCAATTTCTCATTTTTACAACACCATGTTTTTTTTAGGGACCACATCACCTTTGAAGTGATTTTGAGGGGTCTATATGATAGAAAATAACCAAGTGTGACACCATTCTAAAAACTGCACCCCTCAAGCTGCTCAAAACCACATTCAAGAAGTTTATTAACCCTTTACGTACTTCACAGGAACTAAAACAATGTGGAAGAAAAAAATGAACATTTTACTTTTTTTTGCAAACATTTTACTTCAGAACCATTTTTTTTAATTTTCACAAGTGTAAAAACAGAAATTTAACCACAAATTTTGTTGTGCAATTTTTCCTGAGTACACCGATACCCCATATGTGGAGGTAAACCACTGTTTGGGCGCACCGCAGAGCTTGGAAGTGAAGGAGCACCGTTTGACTGTTTCAATGCAGAATTGGCTGGAATTGAGATCAGACGCCATGTCGCGTTTGGAGAGCCCCTAATGTGCCTAAACAGTGGAAACCCCCCACAAGTGACACCATTTTGGAAACTAGACCCCCCAAGGAACTTATCTAGATGTGTGGTGAGCACTTTGAACCCCCAAGTGCTTCACAGAAGTTTATAACGTAGAGCCGTGAAAATAAAAAATCGCATTTGTTTTCACAAAAATGATTTTTTCGCCCACAAATTCTTATTTTCACAAGGGTAACAGGAGAAATTAGACCACAAAAGTTGTTGTGCAATTTCTCCTGAGTACGTCGGTACCCCATATGTGGAGGTAAACCACTGTTTGGGCGCACCGCAGAGCTTGGAATTGAAGGAGCACCGTTTGACTTTTTCAATGCAGAATTGGCTGGAATTGAGATCGGATGCCATGTCGCGTTTGGAGAGTCCCTGATGTGCCTAAACAGTGGAAACCCCCCACAAGTGATACCATTTTGGAAACTAGACCCCTTAAGGAACTTATCTAGATGTGTGGTGAGCACTTTTAACCCCCAAGTGCTTCACAGAAGTTTATAACGTAGAGCCGTGAAAATAAAAAATCTCATTTTTTCTACAAAAATGATCTTTTTGCCCCCAAATTTTTATTTTCACAAGGGTAACAGGAGAAATTAGACCACAAAAGTTGTTGTGCAATTTCTCCTGAGTACGTCGATACCCCATATATGGGGGTAAACCACTGTTTGGGCGCACCGCAGAGCTTGGAAGAGAAGGAGTGTCGTTTTACTTTTTCAATGTAGAATTGGCTGGAATTGAGATCGGACGCCATGTCACGTTTGGAGAGCCGCTGATGTGCCTAAACAGTAGAGACCCCCCCACATATGACACCATTTTGGAAACTAGACCCCTTAAGGAACTTATCTAGATGTGTGGTGAGCACTTTAAACCCCCAGGTGCTTCACAGAAGTTTACAACGTAGAGCCGTGAAAATAAAAAAATCGCATTTTTTCTACAAAAATGATCTTTTTGCCTCCAAATTTTTATTTTACCAAGGGTAACAGGAGAAAATGGACCCCAGAAGCTGTTGTACAATTTGTCTTGAGTACGCCGACACCCCATATGTGGGGGTAAACCACTGTTTGGGCGCATGGCTGAGCTCGGAAGCAAAGGAGCGCCATTTGACTTTTCAATGCAAAATTGACTGGAATTGAGATCGAACGCCATGTCGCGTTTGGAGAGCCCCTGATGTGCCTAAACAGCAGAAACCCCCCAAAAGTGACCCCATTTTGGAAACTAGACACCCCATGGAACTTATCTAGATGTGTAGTGAGAACTTTGAATGCCCAAGTGCATCACAGAAGTTTATAATGCAGAGTCGTGAAAATAAAAAATATATATTTTTTAACAATAAAGATTTTTTAGCCCCCAAGTTTTTATTTTCACAAGGGTAACAAGAGAAATTGGACCCCAAAAGTTGTTGTCCAATTTGTCCTGAGTATGCTGGTACCCCATATGTGGGGGTAAACCACTGTTTGGGCGCACGGCAGAGCTCGGAAGGGAAGGAGTGCCATTTTGGAATGCAGACTTTGATAGAATTGTCTGCGGGCGTTATGTTGCCTTTGCAGACCCCTTATGTACCTAAACAGTAGAAACCCCCAACAAGTGACCCCATTTTGGAAAATAGACCCCCCAAGGAACTTATCTAGATATGTGGTGAGAACTTTGAATGCCCAAGTGCTTCACAGAAGTTTATAATGCAGAGTAGTGAAAATAAAAAATATTTTTTTTCCCACAAAAAAGATTTTTTTAGCCCCCAAATTTTTATTTTCACAAGGGTAACAAGAGAAATTGGACCCCAAAAGTTGTTGTCCAATTTGTCCTGAGTATGCTGGTACCCCATATGTGGGGGTAAACCACTGTTTGGGCGCACGGCAGAGCTCGGAAGGGAAGGAGCGCCATTTTGGAATGCAGACTTTGATAGAATTGTCTGCGGGCGTTATGTTGCGTTTGCAGACCCCTAATGTACCTAAACAGTAGAAACCCCCAACAAGTGACCCCATTTTGGAAAATAGACCCCCCAAGGAACTTATCTAGATATGTGGTGAGAACTTTGAATGCCCAAGTGCTTCACAGAAGTTTATAATGCAGAGTAGTGAAAATAAAAAATATTTTTTTTCCCACAAAAAAGATTTTTTTAGCCCCCAAATTTTTATTTTCACAAGGGTAACAAGAGAAATTGGACCCCAAAAGTTGTTGTCCACTTTGTCCTGAGTATGCTGGTACCCCATATGTGGGGGTAAACCACTGTTTGGGCGCACGGCAGAGCTCGGAAGGGAAGGAGCGCCATTTTGGAATGCAGACTTTGATAGAATTGTCTGCGGGCGTTATGTTGCGTTTGCAGACCCCTAATGTACCTAAACAGTAGAAACCCCCACAAGTGACCAAATTTTGGAAACTAGACCCCCTAAGGAACTTATCTAGATATGTGGTGAGAACTTTGAAAGCTCAAGTGCTTCACAGAAATTTATAATGCAGAGTAGTGAAAATAAAAAAATATATTTTTTTCCAACAAAAAAGATTTTTAGCCCCCAAGTTTTTATTTTCACAAGGGTAACAGGAGAAATTGGACCCCAAAAGTTGTTGTCCAATTTATCCCGAGTACGCTGATGCCCCATATGTGGGGGTAAACCACTGTTTGGGCGCACGGCAGAGCTCAGAAGGGAGGGAGTACCATTTGACTTTTTTAGCGCAGAATTGGCTGTCGTGTTTGGAGACCCCCTGATGTACCTAAACAGTGGAAACCCCCCAATTCTAACTCCAACCCTAACCCCAACACAGCCCTAACCCTAATCTCAACCCTAACGATAATCACAACCCTAACCCCAAAACAGCCCTAATCTCAACCCTAACCATAACCCTAATCAAAACCCTAAATCCAACACACCCCTAACCCTAATCCCAACCCTAACCCTAATCCCAACCCTAATCCCAAACGTAACACTAATCCCAACCCTAATCCAAACCCTAACCCTAATCCCAACTCTAACCCTAACTTTAGCCCCAACCCTAACTTTAGCCCTAGTCGTCACAAAAAAAGTTCAATGTAACCTTTTTTTTGTACGTCGCGTCCGCCATTTCCGCGGATGCGTGGCCGTAACTCTGCCCCCTCCTCCCCAGGACATAGACTGGGCAGCGGATGCGTTGAAAAACTGCATCCGCTGCCCACGTTGTGCACAATTTTCACAACGTGCGTCGGTACATCGGGCCGACGCATTGCGACCGCCCCGTACCGACGCAAGTGTGAAAGAAGCCTAAGGCTACTTTCACACTAGCGTCGTACTCGGCCCATCGCAGTGTGTCGGGCCGACGTACCGACGCTAGCGTTGTAAGCGCCGCACAACGGGTGCAGCGGATGCTGTTTTTTCAACGCATCCGCTGCCCCATTGTGAGGTGCGGGGAGGCGGGGGCGGAGTTCCGGCCACGCATGCGCGGTCGGAAATGGCGGACACGTCGCACAAAAAAGTTACATGTAGTTTTTTTTGTGTCGACGGTCCGCCGAAGCACGACGCATCCGTCGCACGACGGATGCGACATGTGGCAATCCGTCGCAATGCGTCGCTAATGCAAGCCAATGGAGAAAAAACACATCCTGCAAGCACTTTTGCAGGATGCGTTTTTTCTCCAACGACGCATTGCGACGGAAGCCAAAAAACGCTAGTGTGAAAGTAGCCTAACCCTAACCCTAGCCCTAACCCTAAATTTAGCCCCAACCCTAACCCTAACTCTAACCCTAACTCTAACCCTAACCCTAACCCTAACCCTAACTCTAACCCTAACCCTAACTCTAACCCTAACCCTAACCTTAACTCTAACCCTAACCCTAATTTTAGCCCCAACTTGTCTTCTCCTGCCGGCCGGCAGATGGCAGCAGATGGCGGGCGCACTGCGCATGCGCCCGCCATGATGAAAAAGCCGGCTGGCAGGAGAAGACAGAAGAGGACCCAGGGACCCCGGGTGAGTATGATAGGGTCCCCGAATCCCCCTATTTCTCTGTCCTCTGATGTGCGATCACATCAGAGGACAGAGAAATAACTGATCGCTTTTTTTTTTTTTTTTTTTTTTTTTTTTTGCGGTCGCCGGTAAACTGTTAATTACCGGCGATCGCAAAGCAGGGGTCGGTGCAAACCGACCCCGATCATGTTCTTTGGGGTCTCGGCTACCCCCGGCAGCCAAGACCCCAAAGAACATCCGGGTGCCGGGCGGCGGGCGCACTGCGCGTGCGCCCGCCATTTTTTCCCAGAAAAAAGATGGCGGCGCCCATGGGGAGACACGAGGAGCACCGGGGGAGGTAGGTAAGTATTGGGGGGCTATTGGGGGCCATCGGGGACCACATTTCTCTGTCCTCCGATGTGCGATCACATCGGAGGACAGAGAAATTAAACGGCAAATCGCGTTTTTTTTTTTTTTGTTGCGACCGCCGGTAAACGGTCAATTACCGGCGATCGCAACTCGGGGGTCGGTAAAAAACCCCCGAATCATGTTCTCTGGGGTCTCGGCTACCCTCGGCAACCGAGACCCCAGAGAACATCCGACTCTGGGGGGCGCTATTCACTTTTTCCACAGCGCCGTTAATTAACGGCGCTGTGGATTAAGTACCCTTAGCGGCCGCCGTTAAAAGGCGTATCGGCGGTCGTTAAGGGGTTAATATTTTATTATACTCTTAATCCACCTGAAGACCCTCGTTCTGTAAAAAAGGAAAAATAAAAAAATCAACAATATCCCATACCTTCCGTCGTTCAGTCACGTCCCACGATGTAAATCCATCTGAAAGGGTTAAATCATTTTACACCCAGGAGCTCTGCTAAAAATACAGGGAATGAATGGAGTGCAGAGGAATGTCCTGTAGTTACCTTGAATCGCGGTGATGCTTCCTCTGCTGGATGTCCTCATATGAACTTGAGCCTGGGAAAAGTGGTAAGAGAGTGGCCAAGTGCCAGAATAGGCGCATCTTCCAGATGTGCCTTTTCTGGGGTGGCTGGGGGCAGATGTTTTTAGCCAGGGGGGGGGGGGCAATAACCATGGACCCTCTCTAGGCTATTAATATCTGCCCTCAGTCACTGGCTTTACCACTCTGGCAGAGAAAATTGCGCGGAAGCCCAAGCCAATTTTTTCCGCGATTTAACCCATTAATTTAATAGTTAGAGCCCCCAAATTTGACACACAGACACTTCTTACATTAGTGAAGAGGAATATGTAATAAAAGAAGGGATATGAGATGGTTTACTGTATGTAAACCATGTCTCATATCCTGTCAGGTTTGTAAAGGAGATAGCAAAAGCCGGCAATTGAATTAGCGGCTTTTATGCTATCTAGCGCTGCATTAAATATAAATAAATATATGTGTCTCACTGACATCTATATATGTATATATATACCTATTCTATGTGTATATATCTATTCTATTCTAACCTGTGTGATTTTACTGTACACCGCGCTGAATTGTCGGCTTTTCAAAGGACACCGGTGCGTAAAAATCGGACAGCAATACGCTAAAAAAAAAATTAAAAAAAATAATAAAAAAAAAAAAATCGCATGACACTCGCACGATTTTCCTCTGTTTTTTCGGTCCGTAAATTGGACCGTTTTATCTCTCGCAAGTGGAAATGAGCCCTACGGCCATAAAACTGCTCAGTGAAGGTTGCTGGCACGCTGGTCTCACATTACAGCTGTATAGGAGGGAGGGGGAGTGAAATCGCAGCATGTGTCTGGAACCATGGACCTTCTAGAAAATTACTCAGACCATGGCATTTTTACATTATTGTGACACCTTCCCCTTTTGGACTGTGCTACTACCTCTCGGTACTCCTCCATGCGTAACTTGGTGGGCTCACCCAGCCGGGACAACTCATCTGCATTACCATGCTCGCTGCCCTTTTTGTGTTTAATGATAAAGTTGTACTGCTGGAGGGCAAGGCTCCAGCGCAGCAACCTTCCGTTGGTACCAGACATGGATTTTAGCCAGCGCAGAGGGTTGTGATCGGTCACCACAGTGAAGGTGTGACCGTACAGGTAGGGCTGCAAAACTGCAGGGCCCAGACCATGGCCAGGCACTCCTTCTCGATGGAGGAATAGGCCACTTTCCTTGGCAGAAGCTTCCGGCTCAGGTACAACACGGGGTGCTCTTGGTTCCCCGAGTTGACCTGGCTGAGCACAGCACTGAGACCAAACTCACTGGCATCGGTCTGCATCAGGAACAGTCAACTGCTTTTAACACGGGAGAGCTACACAGGGCTATTTACAAAGCCCGAAAAGCCACCTCACAGCCATCAGTCCAGTCAGCTATTTGGGGTAGCTTCTTCCTGGTGAGGGCCGTCAAGGGTTTTACCAGGCTACTATAGTTCTGTACGAAGCGCCTATAGTACCCTGCAGTGCCCAGTAAGGACATCACCTGCTTCTTGGTCCAGGGGGTGGGCCAGGATGCGATCACGTCCACTTTCCCAGGCTCTGGCCTCATAAAGCCCTTGCCTACCCGGTGCACCAGGTAGTGGACCTCTCTCATGCCCATCTGGCACTTTCCTGGCTTGATGGTCAGGCCTGCTTGGTGAATTCGCCTGAGCACCTCCTGTTGATGCTGTAGGTGTTCATGCCAGGAGGAACTGAAGAAGGCAATGTCATCCAGTACGCCACAGCGTACTTCTCCAGTCCCTGAAGCAGGTGGTTGGCCATCCGCTGGAAAGTGGCAGGGGCATTCTTCATGCCGAATGGCATGACCGTGGACTAGTACAGTCTGAAGGGTGTTGTTACAGAACCCCCCAGCACCCAGAATATGTTGTGCAGTCATATGTATGTATAATAGGTTCCATGTGAGATTCATGTCCCTAATGCATCAGCCCACAGGCTGCGCCCCTGGGCAGAGGGGACAAAATATTCTCCTTCTGACCTCCCCCACCTTTGTAATTCCCACAGTAAATATCGGCAGGCTCCGGCCACCTACGGCCATTGTAATGTATGTCTGGCCTGCCACTTTTGAATTGGCCTGCCCTCTGTATCTGTTGTGATATATATTCTGTGTCCTGTGAGTAAAGAGTTGTCACACTGGAAATACGTGGAGAAGCAGTGATATTTTATATGCGCCCATGTAATGAAGCCATTCCAGTCAGCGTCCTTCATTCAGAATCCAGCCAAAGCAGAGTGGACCTCCTAAAACACGGGGTGGTACTGAAAGAAGTACTCCAGCACAGCAGACCCCGTTACACTGGTGGCAGACAGAGGGATGTGATACCCCATCTACAAGAGGAAAGGAATGAATGGAAAACAACTACCAGAAGTTAAAGAGGACTACATTAAAAGACCTGGTGGAAGCTTGAGGGCTAATCGCCAGCAACAAAACAAAAGCGGATTTGATAGCAGCCATCATGGAACACGACAGTGTAGCGCCCCCAAACATGAACGTGGAGGAGACTGAATTCCAGAGGGAGGTAAAGAACAGACTGGCGTTCTATGGCCCAAACCCTGCAGTAGAGCTCATACGAGAGGTGATGGCTGATGTGCGTACGGATCTGAAGGAAAAGATGGCAGAGCAGACCAGGATAGAGCTAGCCAAGATGGAGATGGCAGAGCGGACCAAAATAGAGCTGGCCAAGGTGGAGATGGCAGAGTGGAGAGAGGAGAGTCAGCGAGCAGGGGGAGCTCTGGCCTCCGCCCAGGTACCTTCAACAGTAAGCCACAAAAAAATCCAGTATAATGCCTTCCGACAGTTGGGGGAGGCAGAGGAAGACATTGATGGCTTTCTGCAGGACTTTGAGCGGCAGTGTGCCCTGCATCAAGTGAAGCCGGAGGAACAGGTTCAGATTCTGGCCAGCAAGCTGACAGGCCGGGCAGCGGACGCCTATCGCACGGTACCTGATGAGGACTGTATGGACTATGAGCGGATCAAAGAAGTGATCTTGGCCCAGTATGCGCTGACACCAGAGGCATACCGCCAAAAGTTCCGCGGACTTACAAAACGGGTAACCCCTACCCACGCTGAATGGGCCTGTAAATTACGGCGGTCACTGCTACAGTGGGTACAAGGGAGCCAAGCAACCACTAAGGAGGACGTCCTCCAGCTCTTCTTGTTAGAGCGATTCTTTAATGGACTAACCCCCGAGACACAGGAATGGCTTCGGGATCTGGATGGTCTCCAGGACTATGCGTGTGCCTACCTGGATGACATCGCCATCTACAGCGCGACATAGGAAGAGCATCTAAATCACCTAGAGACAGTATTAGACAGGATCCACAAGGCCGGAATCACCCTGAACCCAAACAAATGTCACGTGGGCAAAGCAGAAGTCCAGTATTTAGGGCATTGGGTGGGAAGTGGGAAACAGCGACCAGAACCAGCCAAGCTAGAGGCCATAGCCAAATGGCCCACCCCAAGCACAAAAAATCTAGGTCATGGTGTTTCTAGGGACAGCAGGGTATACAGGAAATTCGTCCCCAATTACAGCAGCGTAGCCAAGCCCCTCACTAATCTGACCCGTAAGAACCAACCCCGCCAGGTAACCTGGACCCCAGAGTGTGAGGAAGCCTTCCGCCAGCTAAAGGACGCCCTCACCAATACCCCTGTATTGGCCGCACCCGATCCAACTAAACGTTTCCATGTTCACACGGACGCTTCTATGTTTGGATTGGGGGCAGTACTGAGCCAAGTTGGGCCGGACGGCCAAGAACACCCGGTAGCTTACCTGAGTCGGAAACTACTGCCCCGTGAAGTAAGCTATGCGGCCATCGAGAAGGAGTGCCTGGCAGTAGAATGGGCACTCAAAAAGTTACAACCATATTTGTATGGATGACAGTTTTCCCTCCTAACGGACCATAAACCCCTAGTGTGGCTTAATCAGGTCTCCGGAGACAAGCCAGATTACTGTGGTGGAGTTTAGCCCTACAACCTCTGGACTTCACCATCCACTACAGACCCGGCAAACAAAACGGTAATGCTGATGGACTAAGTCGACAAACGGAACTTGTACCAACCCCATAAACTTCGGTCATCCCCAAACCAATCCGTTAAGGATCAAACTGTGTATGCCAATCGCGTCGCTGAAAAGGGGGAGCCGTGTTACAGAACCCCCCAGCACCCAGAATATGTTGTGCAGTCATATGTATGTATAATAGGTTCCATGTGAGATTCATGTCCCTAATGCATCAGCCCACAGGCTGTGCCCCTGGGCGGAGGGGACAAGATATTTTCCTTCTGTCCTCCCCCACCTTTGTAATTCCCACAATAAATATCGGCAGGCCCCGGCCACCTGCGGCTATTGTAATGTATGTCTGGCCTGCCACTTTTGAATTGGCCTGCCCTCTGTATCTGTTGTGATATATATTCTGTGTCCTTTGAGTACAGAGTTGTCACACTGGAAATACGTGGAGAAGCAGTGATATTTTATATGCGCCCATGTAATGAAGCCATTCCAGTCAGCGTCCTTCATTCAGAATACAGCCAAAGCAGAGTGGACCTCCTAAAACACGGGGTGGTACTGAAGGAGGTACTCCAGCACAGCAGACCCCATTACAGGTGTGATAAAGGCGGACTTCTCCTGCACCACAGGGCTCAGAGTAATCTGCCAGTAGCCGCGACTCAGATCCATTATGGACATTTTGCGCCAGCTAACCGCTTAAGCAGCTCCTCGATGCGCAGCATGTGGTGCGCGTTAGATGTGATGGCGTTGAGCACCCTATAGTCCACGCAGAACCGGATGGTCTGATCCTTCTTTGGCACGAGAACTACAGGTGAGGCCCACACGCTCTTTGATCATTGAATCACCCCCAGCTGTAACATCTCATCGATCTCCTGGCGCATAACCTGCTGCACCTCGTCGGAGATCCGATAGGGTGTTTGCCGTAGTGGGGCATGATTCCCGGTGTCCACCTCGTGGACCGCTAACTCCGTTCTTACAGGACGGTTGGAGAACACGGCCCGGAAGGGTTCCAGCGTGGTCCGCAACTGCGACCTCTGGGGTTTGGTTAAGAGAGCCCTTACCTCCTCGATGGACCCACTGTCCTTGGCTTGAGCCAGTATGTCCAGGAGGGGGTCTTCCTCCCCGTCTTCGGGCAGGCTACAGATGGGTAGGACGTAGACTTTATGTTCGTGATGAGCCTTCATCATATTGACGTGAAAGGCCTTTCGCCTACCTCGAGCGTGGTCAAGTGTGACCACGTAGGTGACTGGGTTGAGCTGTTGGTGGATGACACACATGTCTTCCCAGGCTGCCTGAAGCTTATCCTTTGGTACAGGGACCAGCACCCACACCTTTTGACCCACGTGGTAGGTCCGCTCCTTGGCATTCTGGTCATACCAGTGCTTCTGGTCAGCATGAGCCTGCGTCATGTTGTCATGCACCAACTGCGTCAAGGTCTGCATTTTGTCACGGAGGCGCATGACATACTCCACTATGGACACTTCAGAAGGATTTGGCTCCTCTTCCCAAGATTCCCTTACCAACTCAAGGGGTCCCTGGACTCGCCTGCCGTACAGGAGCTCAAAGGGGAGAACCCCATTGAGGCCTGCGGAACCTCTCGGTAAGCGAATAGCAGGTCTGGGAGGTACCGCTCCAAGTCGCGTCCTTGGGTCTTAACCAGCATGCGCAGCATCTGTTTAAGGGTACCGTTGAAGCGCTCTCACAAGCCATTGGTCTGTGGGTGATACGCACTCGATACCAGATGCTTCGCCTGCATTTTCTTACAGAGAGCCTCCATTAGGCGAGACATGAATTGGGTCCCTTGATCGGTAAGCATCTCCCTGGGAAATCCTACCCGTGAAAAGATGGCCAACAGTGCATCCACCACCTTATCTGCCCTGGTTGAGGACAGAGCCACTGCCTCTGGGTACCGGGTAGCGTAGTCTACCACAGTGAGGATGTATTGCTTTCCAGAGCTGCTGGAGACGGCCAGCTGGCCAACAATGTCCACCGCGATCCTCTGGAAAGGCTCCTCTATCACTGACAAAGGGATCAGGGGAGCCATAAGAGCAGGCCCCGGCTTCCCCACTCTTTGGCAGGTGATACAGGAGCGGCAGTAGTTTGTCACATCTGTCTCTATCTTGGACCAATAGAAGTGTTGAGACAGCCGGGCCTTAGTTTTGCTGATTCCCAAGTGTCTAGCGAGCGGGATCTCATGGGAAATCCGCAACAACTCACTCCTGAATTGGTGCGGGACGTCCAGCTGTCTTTCCCTCAACCACTCCTTTTGGGATTTTCCGGGTACTGTCTCCCGGTACAACCTCCCTTGTTCCCAGAACACCCTCTCCTTATCTGTTACGGGGGTGGGCGTCACAAATTCTCCAGGCTCGCATCTGAGTGCAGAGTGGCCTCGAACTCCTGGCTGGGGGCAGCCAGAAGCGAAGCCAGGGTCCCTTCCCCACGGGAACCCTCTGGGACCTGCTCTGGGTCCATCTCTGGTTCAGTCACATCTGTAACTGAGGAGGGTCCAGAAGCCAGGACGTTATCTGCGCTTCGGGCACTCTGACTGCGGGTGACAGCAGCTACGTAGGCTGTCTCCCCGGGGATTTCGAAAGACCCATCAGCCGGCGCTGCTATGGGTACTACCTCCCCATCCACCCCCAACATCCCAGGAGCAGTGCTACTTATGGGCCAGTTACCTTCCTCTGTGGCACTGATCAGTTGCACGGCATCACCTTCCTCACGGTTCCCATGCATCTCCCCATTTCCCTTAGCACCATCGCATGCTCCTGTTTAGAGGTTCCTCAGCCATCCCACCCCACAGAGTGACATGACTGAGCACTCCTACACCTGTAGACACATCATCCTTAGGACACATGGTTATCAGGTAAAACATGCACACGTTCATAATCGGCATCATCAGTATTACCCTCGGCATTTTCAGAAAAATGGTTATCAGGTACATAATTTACCGGTAAAGCATTGTCAGGTAACACATGCAATTTCCCATTGCTATCATCAGCATTCGTTTGGGGAGGTGAGACAGGGACATAGTATGCAACCATCCGCCCCAAATCAGTCCCCAATAAAACATCAGTGGGCAAGTTATAGGACAGCCCCACTTCCTTCACCCCAATCTATAAACACCCGGGCCATGCGCAAGGGACAGCGGATGCCCCCAATCCCGTGACAGTCGTGGTTTTCCCCGAAATAATCTTTTCAAGGGCCGCTGTCACAGATCCCACCGTGCTGCCACCAATATGTCACGGATCCCACTGTGCTGCCACCAATATGTCACGGTTCACACTGTGCTGCCAACAATATGTCAGGGATCCCGGGGAAGATATCTTTATTGTCCCCACTACTCACATCAATTTGTCACGAACTGGGGTGGTTTGGTTGCCCCTGGTTTCTTCTGAAGGGGTTTTATCTATACCCCACTTCCGGTTTGGAACTTGCAGCTCTCTGGCGCCCCAGTTACCCTCAGGTCAGATTAGGCACTGCACCTAGGGTAATTAGTCACCAGAAAGGCGGCCTGCTATGTACTGGCTATTGGGCACGCTGCAGTGAGGGCAATATAACTACTCCCACTCAGGCGGGAACAATAATTATCAATGCTGCCGTCGCTACCAGGTTTCCCAAATGCACAGGACAAATCCGCTGCCACCAGCTCCGATTTCTTAATTAATAATGGGTCCGGAGCCAAATTAGTAGCGCAATTCACTTCAGAGGACGTGACCGTACATTATAGAGCAAGGAGAAAGAAAGCTAGTAATATCATATATTTTACTCCAAAAAGGTAGGCAGTGTTTACAGAATTATAAAAAAAAGATATTATAAAAGTAGACAAGCATCATATGCACAATTACAAATAAAAAAGGGATTACCAGAAGAAAATCGACTTACGGTTCTTTCATATCATTCAATGGTACGCCGTGTGGTGGCGGGGGAGGGGACCTTCCGCCAAATCTTCAGGTCAGATTGCACAGCCTGTCGTAGCTGAATTCCCCGGCATAAGACCCCCCTTGTCCGGGCCTCTGAGTTTTATACCTTTGCCCAAAACAAAGGGTCTCCCTCCCTGGATGACCTCATGGGGTGGGCAGAGCTACGGAATGTACTCCTCTTTCTTGAGGATTGAAAAAACATCATCCCACATATCTTGGCGTATGAACTTCGTAGAAAGACGACACCCATGTCCTTATGCTCAGCGTGACACAGGGGTTCGTTTAAGTATAGACATGGGGTAGCTGGGTGACCCAATTATGTAGTAATCCATTTCTCAATTGTGCTGGTTCTGGAACCTAGAAAACTCACTGGCTGGTAGTTCTACTGAGGCACATGTCAAAAATGTATTTGTCCCACTTCTATCATTAATCGGTGCTATATTTACATTTGTAAGGATATAGAAAACCTTGTTTTTTTCCATGTGCTTCTATTTGTCCTTTCAGTTTATGACCACAAAACTGCTCAGTGAAGGCTGCTGGCACGCTGGTCTCACATTACAGCTGTATAGCAGGGGGGAGGGAGTGAAATCGGAGCATGTGTCTAGAACCATGGACCTTCTAGAAAATTACTCGGACCATGGCATTTTTACATTATCGTGACAGCCCCGACAGCAGACGCTGAGGGCAGTAGTCAGACCCGACAGCGGACGCTGAGGGCAGTAGTCAGACCCGACAGCGGACGCTGAGGGCAGTAGTCAGACCCGACAGCGGACGCTGAGGGCAGTAGTCAGACCCGACAGCGGACGCTGAGGGCAGTAGTCAGACCCGACAGCGGACGCTGAGGGCAGTAGTCAGACCCGACGGAGGACGCTGAGGGCAGTAGTCAGACCCGACGGAGGACGTTGAGGGCAGTAGTCAGACCCGACGGAGGACGCTGAGGGCAGTAGTCAGACCCGACGGAGGACGTTGAGGGCAGTAGTCAGACCCGACGGAGGACGCTGAGGGCAGTAGTCAGAACCGATAGCGGACGTTGAGGGCAGTAGTGACCCGACTGCGGAGGCTGAGGGCAGTAGCCAGACCCGACGGTGGACGCTGAGGGCACGATCCTCTCATTCAGGGCGGCAGTTACTATGGAGACGACATCACTCACGTGATTAAAGAGGGCTGCGCGTCACGTGTCTGCTGGTTGTTACTTCCGGGTTCAACTGAAGATCGACAGGAAAAAGGTAAAGACCTGAAGAGACACGGGAAATACCGGCAGCGACCGGAGGAGGAGCGGGGCACAGCGCTGTGTATAGAGGAGGAGCGGGGTACGGCGCTGTATAGAGGAGGAGCGGGGCACAGCGCTGTATAGAGAGAGGAGCGGGACACAGCGCCGTGTATAGGGGAGGAGCGGGGCACAGCGCCGTGTATAGGGGAGGAGCGGGGGTACAGCGCCGTGTATAGTGGAGGAGCGGAGTACAGCACCGTGTATAGAGGAGGAGCGGGGCGTACAACGCGTCGCACAGGGGAGGAACGGAGTATACGGTGTGGTGTACGGGGAGGAGCGGAGTATACGGTGTGGTGTACGGGGAGGAGCGGAGTATACGGCGTGGCGTACGGGGAGGAGCGGAGTATACGGCGTGGCGTACAGGGGAGGAGCGGAGTATACGGCGTGGCGTACGGGGAGGAGCGGAGTATACGGCGTGGCGTACAGGGGAGGAGCGGAGTATACGGCGTGGCGTACAGGGGAGGAGCGGAGTATACGGCGTGGCGTACAGGGGAGGAGCGGAGTATACGGCGTGGCGTACAGGGGAGGAGCGGAGTATACGGCGTGGCGTACAGGGGAGGAGCGGAGTATACGGCGTGGCGTACAGGGGAGGAGCGGAGTATACGGCGTGGCGTACAGGGGAGGAGCGGAGTATACGGCGTGGCGTACAGGGGAGGGGCGGAGTATACGGCGTGGCATACAGGGGAGGAGCGGAGTATACGGCGTGGCGTACAGGGGAGGAGCGGAGTATACGGCGTGGCGTACAGGGGAGGAGCGGAGTATACGGCGTGGCGTACAGGGGAGGAGCGGAGTATACGGCGTGGCGTACAGGGGAGGAGCGGAGTATACGGCGTGGCGTACAGGGGAGGGGCGGAGTATACGGCGTGGCGTACAGGGGAGGAGCGGAGTATACGGCGTGGCGTACAGGGGAGGAGCGGAGTATACGGCGTGGCGTACAGGGGAGGAGCGGAGTATACGGCGTGGCGTACAGGGGAGGAGCGGAGTGTGCGGCGTGGCGTACAGGGGAGGAGCGGAGTGTGCGGCGTGGCGTACAGGGGAGGAGCGGAGTGTGCGGCGTGGCGTACAGGGGAGGAGCGGAGTGCGGCGTGGCGTACAGGGGAGGAGCGGAGTGTGCGGCGTGGCGTACAGGGGAGGAGCGGAGTGCGCGGCGTGGCGTACAGGGGAGGAGCGGAGTGCGCGGCGTGGCGTACAGGGGAGGAGCGGAGTGCGCGGCGTGGCGTACAGGGGAGGAGCGGAGTGCGCGGCGTGGCGTACAGGGGAGGAGCGGAGTGCGCGGCGTGGCGTACAGGGGAGGAGCGGAGTGCGCGGCGTGGCGTACAGGGGAGGAGCGGAGTGTGCGGCGTGGCGTACAGGGGAGGAGCGGGATGTTTGGCTTGCATTATGGAGGAGGAGCTGGATTTTTGGCGTGGCGTACAGAGTAGTGGCCTAGCGTATGTTTATGAGCAGGACAGTCAGGTGGGTGTCGATTTCATCTGTGGGGCGGAGGGCACTGTGTACGAAGGTAGAGTGGGGCTGATGCTTTGTCGTGTTTGTCGGTTTTGTGTGTGGGGTGGAGGGCAGTTGTCGGGGCTGAGGCCGGACCTCCTGGGTGTGGTTGGTAATGAGCTTCTGTTTTTCACAGGCCACCGGGCACAATGTCCAGCTGTGGTTTCCCTACAGAGATCCAGAGTCTGTTTGATAAGCGCTTCACCTACAACAAGCAGAGAGACTGGCATCTACCCGCAGCCTCTGAGATCCTGAGCTCTGACCACAAGGAGTTCAGTCGCTTCCTGGTCCTGAAGGAGTCTCTGAACCAGGTGAAGAACCTTCTGAGTGATAAGAAGCTGGATGCCTGGCACCGACACACATCCTTCACCAACAAAGCTGGAAGAATAGTGTCTGAGGTGCGGAGACAGGCCAATGCTGAGCTGTGCACTCAGGCCTGGTGTAAGTTTCATGAGATCTTATGTTCGTACCCCCTGCTTCCCAACACAGCGCTGTGGAGCTTTGAGCTGAACACCCTACACTTGTGTGAGGCCCCAGGAGCCTTCATCTCCAGCCTCAACCACTACATGAAAACCCAGGTGGCTGAGCGCTGTGACTGGAACTGGGTGGCGAACACGCTAAACCCATACCACGAGGCCAATGATGGTCTGGTGATGATTGCTGATGACCGCCTGATTGCCAATACCTTACCCTGGTGGTACTTTGGCCCAGACAACACTGGGGACATCATGAACACCAGACACTTGGAGGGGTTACAGAAGTTCATTAGTAACATGTCCTCTGTACACCTGGTCACCGCTGATGGCAGTTTTGACTGCCAGGGGAACCCCGGAGAACAGGAGACTCTAGTCTATCCTCTGCACTACTGTGAAGTGGTCACCTGTCTGGCCACCCTCGGGCTTGGAGGATCCTTTGTCTTGAAGATGTTCACTCTGTTTCAGCATTCTTCTGTTAATCTCATGTATCTTCTGAACTGCTGCTTCCAGACAGTCCACATAATAAAACCTGGCACCAGCAAGGCAGGCAACTCTGAGGTGTATGTGGTGTGCTTGGGCTACTTGGGTAAAGAGGCCATCCAAGGGCATCTTAGGAAAATGATAGCACATTTTGGGGCAGAGGTGGGACCACAATCCTTGTTTCCTCATCAGTGCCTCCCAGAGTCATTCCTGCAGAGCCATCATGATTGCTGCACTTTCTTTTATAAGCATCAGACACAAACCATCCTGGAGAACCTGAAACTTTTCTCACATATGGGCTCTGAGGACAAGCTGCACCTGGATTTTCTGCGCGACTCTGCTATCTCCTATTACCTGCAGAGGTTCCAGATCAAATACATTCCCAGGAAAAATTGGTTGGTTCGTAAGCCGCGGGTGGGCTGCAGCTTTAATATGCGGTGGGTGGGAAGTCGTAACCGCCGCACAGATACCTACAATGAGAGGAAGCAGTGGGAAGCTCGGACATGGCCGGAGAAGGTGGTTCAGGGATACTTCAGCTCCTTCTTGGAGGAACATGTGGCCGGTAACCTGGGTAGAAGCTGCTTCCTGCAAGGTTCCAGCAATCCATTGAAACATGAAGACTGGTACTTCCTCCAGGGGCAGCGGCTCTCGAGGATCCAGAGCTCCTCGTTCTGTGACACTGAACTGCTCAATAAATATAATGAAACTATCGAGGGTTGTTCTGAAGGAGGCCCTATCGCCTCCCTGGCATCGTTCTCATGCTCTTCCTGTCAGCTTCAGCCAGCAGGAGATGTAGTGTTGTCATTGTTGGAGCTGGCAGAGGATGGACATCAAGTACTGGTCTGTGGGGCATGTTCGTTCTTTGAGGTTCTTCACCAAAGACAGTTGTCTTCAGGATTCCTAGAATGTGCCCCTCTGCATCTACCCATCTCCGTCCTTCATGATGGACACCCAGTCTACCAGCAGCAGCTCATCTCCTTGATTCTTCAGGCTTTTCAGCAGTTACAGGCAGGTGACTCTTTCCTTCTGCCACTTCCGTCATCGTTTACCCGCTTTACTGCTGGTATTGTGTACACCTTGTGCCATTGCTTTCATGTCATCAGTTTCTCTTGTCCCGTTAGCCATCTTACCCACGGAACCAGTGCTGTACTCCTGTGCAGTGGTTACCAGCCTCTTCCCAGTTTCGTTCTCCAGCGCCTTCACCAGTTACAGCAGCTGGTGGACCAGTTGGTGAGCTCGGACTCTCCCCATCAGGTACTGGAGTTTATACCCATGGAGGAACTTCTGAAAGGCTCCATCCTGGAATTCCTCTGGGACTTGAATTGTGCCATAATCAGCTATAGCCTCCATGTAATTGGCCTCCGTGAACATGAAAAGACTTTATCAAGCACAGTCCAGGTTTCGGAGCATCCAGAATTGAAGTGAAAAGCTTTGTACTGCCCGAAGCTTCCGAACTTGTGAATAGTCTGCACATATAAGATGGCATTTATTTTATGACCCGCAGACCTTCGTGGCCACTATAGTTTAGTGATTGCTGTAGTTCCTGTGCAGGACTGGTCCTAGGTGGATCATCAGGGGCTCGAGCAGCACAGAATGACTGTTCAAACCAAGCACAGGCGCTCCATGCCTCACAACTGGGTCAATAATTTGTAGGCACATTCCCACCTGCTTGTTTCCCCTCAATTTCCACCCACCCCGTTTCTTTGACACCTTTGTTTCCATAGAGCCATAGAATGGTGGAGATGGATGGAAACCAAGCAGGTGGGAAGGTGAATGTTAATCGTTGGCCACCGTGAAGCACCGAGCGGTGGGACTTGGGTTAAACAGTCATTCTGTGCTGACGGTCCCGTTACACAACATAATTAAAACAACCTTTTGATTTCTGATTGTCGTTCTTATGATGGATCTTCTCCCAGTGAAATATCAACTGTTTTAATTTCATAGGTTTTCCATTGAGCTCCTGACTGAACTGTTCCTGTGACAGGTTTTCTAGTGCGTTCCTCTGATAGGTGTTTGTGAACTCCTGCCTTCTATCAGGAACAACCCCGTGAGCTCCTGACTGTCCTGCTCATATAATGCCCCACTCCATGAAGTCCAGACCATTTCTTTCCTATGATGACCCACCCCATGAATTTCTGACCATCCAATTCCTATAATGATCCACTCCATGTAGTCAAGTCCATCCATGCGTCTGATAGCCCACCCAATGAGCGCTAATCATCCTACTCCTATAATGACCTACCCTCTGAGCTCTTGACTATCCTGTTCCTATGATGGCCCATCCCATGAGCGCAAGACTATCCTGCTCCTATTATGACCCCCCTCCTTAGCTCTTGAGTGTCCTGCTCCTATAATGACCCACTGTGTGAGCTCTAGACTATCTTGCTCCTATTATGATCCCCCCCTTAGCTCCTGATCGGCTCCTATAATGACCCACCGGGTGAGATTCTTACTGTCCTGGTCCTGTAATGACTCCCCACGTAAGCTCCAGACCATCCCACTCCTTTGACCCACCCCCGTGAGCTCTAGTCTGTCCTGCTTCTATCTTGCCCAACCCCAATGAAGTCTAGACTTTCCTATGACGGCCCACCTTGTTAATTTCTGACCATCCTGTTCCTATGATGAACCACCACGTGAGCTCAAGACTATGCTGTTCCTATTATAATGTGTTCTTGACAGTCACGCTCCTGTGATCACCCACCATGTGAGCTCCTGGCTATCCTGCTCCTGTGATCGCCCACCCAGTGAGCTCCTGGCTGTCCTGCTCCTGTGATCGCCCACCCAGTGAGCTCCTGGCTGTCCTGCTCCTGTGATCGCCCACCCAGTGTGCTCCTGGCTGTCCTGCTCCTGTGATCGCCCACCCAGTGAGCTCCTGGCTGTCCTGCTCCTTTGATCACCCACCCAGTGAGCTCCTGGCTGTCCTGCTCCTGTGATCGCCCACCCAGTGAGCTCCTGACTTGTCCTTCCTATAAAGAACTACAGGAATAATGGAGGCAGGTTCGGCACCTGTAATGGCTGCCATTGTAGTATAGCTTATCTTTGCATCACGGACCCCATAATGCAAGGAATTGTGGGATGATGTCCGGATTATAAAATTAATCCATCAGATAATGCTTTTGATGATTATTGCTGGGATCTGTCTTGCTCATGGAAATCCTGCCAGAACCAGCTATGGTCTAGTACAGCATAGTGGGTATTTTGGGGGTGCGTGCCCATGACGCCTTATTGGGGACCTGGCCATGACTCCAGATGCATTTCCAATTTTTTTATTCTGGTATCACAAGAATTATTAATATGTCTGACCTATAACTAAATATCGAAAAAACACCTTCACACTAGACCAAGAAGTAATTCAATAAAGTTAACATATTTTAAAAAAAACACATAAAAACTGGGCAGTAACCACAAGTGCGGCAGCAAAGGTGGGAACCCCACAGGGACAACGTCTATATAAAGAATATATGTACAGCAGTAACATGGGAATGGTGTATAACCCAATACTTAATAAGTGCAATTAGGATACAAAAAGTCATAAGACATGTAAGAGAATCAAAATTAATAATCAATATAGTCTTCACACGAGTATATATAATGGCATCCACATTGCACTAATAGTGATATATAACATCAGCTGAACAGCCTAACAAAAAACATGTAAATACTGCATAGATGCAAGTTGAAGATATAGTTACCAAGAGAGAGAACCCGGGGACCCACCACACCCAACGCGCGTTTCGCACTGAAATGCTTCGTCCAGGACGAATCATTTTGATTCTCTTACATGTTTTATGACTTATTGTATCCTAATTGCACTTATTAAGTGTTGGGTTATATACCATTCCCATGTTAATGCTGTACATATATTATTTATATAGAGGTTGTCCCTGTGGGGTTCCCACCTTTGCTGCTGCACTTGTGGTTACTGCCCAGTTTTTTGTGTTTTTCAATAAAGTTTATCGGGATCCAAGAAGTATCGTTTCTCCTTGCAGAGAGTGATATGATAAGCATGTCGAGGTGAGGAGACTTAAAGCCGCAATGCTCCTCTGGGAAATATGCAAATTGTTGAAGAGACAATTTTAATAAAGTTTACATATTTTTAAATTACTTCTTGGTCTAGTGTGAGGGTATTTTTTCGGTATTTATTTATGGTAGTACCTTCATGGCTCTGTAAGGGATATTACATGCCCTGTCAACCAAGATGGTCGCTGTCTGTTGCCTAGTCCTCCATCAGTTCTTCCTGTCGATAACCCCCTATTGCTATTCAGGAAGTAGCTACTCATATCAGGGTTTATAATGATCACTGCAAGAAAAGAAAGCTTAGACCTAGGATTAATTACAAACTGGGGCAGCAACGTACAACTCCAATGCCATAAAAGTTGTTGGTTTGCTGTGGAAGATGTAAAGAAAAAAAGAATGTAATAATCTGGAAATTTCTTGTCTCCAGATTTTGACACAGAACATAGAATAGACTTAGTATATCCCGACCTCAGCAAAACATTTGATAAAGTATCTCATACTATCCTTATTGAAAAAATGACCACGTATGGGATTGACAAGGCTATGATTAGGTGGATTCATAACCAACTTAGTGATCGTACTAAAAGAGTGGCAATAAATGGTTGCACATCCAATTGGAAGAGCGTTACAAGTGGGGTACCACAAGGCTCTGACCTGGCACCAGTGTTGATCAACTTTTTTATAAATGATCTAGACTCTCTCCTGCCATTTCCCATGGTGGCTTACAATTCTCCCATTCCCCGAGACCCACAAACAGACCTGGTGGTGGAGTCGGCATACTCCTGTCCCCACAATGCACTTTCCAGGTCATCCGCCCCCCGGTTCCATCGCTCTCATTCCCGTCTTTTGAAGTCCACACCATCAGGCTCTTTCGTCCCCTCTCCCTCAGAGTAGCGGTCATATACCGGCCCCCAGGCTCACCCACCCACTTCCTGGACCATTTCTCTGCCAGGCTGCCACACTTCATGTCCTCAGAACTACCAACCCTTATCCTGGGAGAATTCAACATCCCCATTAACAGCCCCACTTCCACATCTTCATCCCAGCTTCTATCACTAACCACTTCTCTAGGCCTCTCACAGCTCTCAACCTCTGAAACACACAAAGACCTGGTTTTCGCCCAGCTCTGCTCAATCTCCTACCTAGATAACTCACCACTTCCCCTCTCTGACCACAACATTCTCTCCTTCACACTCACAAATCCTTGCTCACCCCAGCACCCTCCTACCTACCATTCAGTCAGAAATCTACAAGCCATTAACCCTCATACACTTTCAGACTCCCTACACTCATCATTGTCCCCAATCTCTTCTTTTTCCTGTCCTGATCTGGCTGTACATCACTTCAATGACACTCTTAGAAGCACCCTAGACCAAGTAGCGCCCCTCACCCTCAGAACCTTCAAAACACAGAGTGAAACAGCCCTGGCTCACATCGCAAACCCGATTTCTCCAGCGATGCTCTAGGTGTGCTGAACGCTTATGGAGGAAAACACGCACACCAGAAGACTTCATACACTTCAAATTTATGTTAAGGACCTATAACTCTGCCCTTCACCTCGCCAAACAGACCTACTTCACCAGCCTGATCTCCTCACTATCCAACAACCCCAAGAAACGTTTTGACACCTTTCCCTCCCTCCCCATGCCAAAAGCAAAAGCCCCATCACAGACATTTGTGCTGATGACCTGGCCTCCCACTTTATAGAGAAAATAGACAATATCCGTCAGGAAATCCGCTCCCAGACACCAAGTTCAGTGACTCCCATGCCTCCCTGCATTTCCCCTTGCTCACTCTCCACATTCGATCCCATCACAGAAGAAGTCTCCAGGCTCCTCTTCTCGTCCGACTACATGCACTACCAACCCCATTCCCTCACACCTCCTCCAGCTTCTCTCTCCAGTCGTCACAACTCACCTAACTACAATATTTAATCTCTCCCTCTCCTCTGGCATTTTCCCTTCCTCCTTCAAACACTATCATAACTCCATTACTAAAGAAACTCACCCTCGACCCATCCTGCACAAACAACTACAGACCAGTCTCCAATCTCCCCTTCATCTCTAAACTCTTGGAGCGCTATACTCCCGCCTTACCCGTTAACTCTCCACTCATTCCCTCCTAGACCCTTCACAGTCCGGTTTCCGCCCCCTACATTCGACAGAAACTGCACTCATCAAAGTGACCAATGACCTTCTGACAGCAAAACGTAATGGTGACCACTCTGCTCATTCTTCTCGACCTTTCTGCAGCTTTCGACACTGACCACCCTCTCCTACTCTCTAGGCTCCAGTCAAAAAAATGGATTACAGCAAACATACTGCACGTGAATTACCCCTAAGGGATATATACCCACATATCCTGTCATAAATATATACTGCACGTGTAGATATGGACCACAAATCGGGCCAAACTGCAGACATAAATGCACAAAAACCACAAAAAAATGCAGTCAAAAGGACCCATAAAAGTATAAAGTTTATTAAATAACCATAAAAAGCAGTACAAACACTAGGTAATTGTAACAGGGGAAATGAAATGTGTCCACCGAAGAACACCGACATACAAATGCGGACTCAAGTGACCTACACACCCACGCCTCACATTAATAGCAGTGCTCATCTAACCATATATCATAGAATGACAAAAAGTAAGTACCAATAACAAACGCGGCATGTAGCCACATATAGCATACCTACAAGGTGCGGGAGCGGGAGGCCACGAGTCCTATCCCCGACGCGCGTTTCGGAGTGTGCAAGACCACTCCTTCCTCAGGGGGCATGCAGGGATGCACTAACACACAATATTTATACCCCTTCTAGCAGCGCTGCCACATACCAGATCCGCCGCATCCGGAACCTCCCACATCCGTTGGCGTCCGGAACACGTGGGGCCCCACATGACCGGAACACCGTCAGAGGAGGAGGGCCGGCGCGACACCACCGGCAGTGGTGCGCAAGCGCATAACTATCGATGCGCGGCGGCCATAGTAATAATGGGCATACAAAAAAACAAGATAGAGAAAATGTATATACGCAGAACGCCTATCAATAGTACATTATAGTGTCTTAGATAAGGGCACATATATAGTGCAATACTGATGTAATTGCACCCTAACCGCAATGCGCAAGCGCATAAATGCAGATGAGCAGCAGCCATTATATTAGTGGGCACACAAAAGGGCAAAGACAAACAATATAAATACAAAGAAAAAAGAAAAAACTAACAATTATACACATAGAGACACATGTACAGTACAATTCCGATGTAATCACGCACTGTGTACAACATTTATACAAAAATATCTATTAGCCATGATATAAATCACATCAAAGAAGTATATATTTGCAAAAATTATTATGTATAAATAAATAACATACGGATCATACCACATTTGTACATCTAGTGCTAAAAAGTCAACATCAAATTATACAGAACATATATATGTACCAACCTATAACAACCCACTAAAGACCCATATAGTGAATACCCATAACAAAATTCAAACTACAGTTGCCGCAGATTGATCACACGGGGAGAAAACGGTAGAGGCATCCGAGCAGATCCAATATTGCATGTGTTTCATTAGATGTTTCAAGATCCACCGATATTAGACTACAATAAACCAGAAACATATAATTAAAATCAAAAATAATAAAAGAATAATAAACAAAATGTCAGTGTTGCACATGGACACATCAGGCAGAGGATCACAAAAATGGGGCAAAAGATAAATTTTCATTTAACCCATACGGATGAATAGTGTGCAAAGTCCAAATCCACCTTGCTTCAGACTGAGCAAGGCGCTTGGACAGATTACCTCCTCTAATATTAATATTCAGCTGGTCAATCCCCTTGACCCTCAATCCAGCAGCATCACATCGATGGACATCTCTGAAATGTCGCGGTATTGTCTTAAGGCTAGCCACGTCCGTGCAGGTAGCTGCCGCTTCTATACCCAGAACGTGCTCACGGACTCTAACCTTGAGTTGTCTCGTTGTGAGTCCAATATATATTAGTCCACACGGACATGTGGCGTAATATATAACATACCTGGTGGTACAAGATATGCGATGTCTAATTTGAAATTGTTGTGTACCATCGAAATTACAAAATGAGGAGCACCGTTCAATATTAGGGCATGCGACACATCTACCGCACGGTACGCAGCCAGCCCGTGACGGAAAATTATCCAGAAATGTAGGTATAGATTGACCAACATAATGACTCTGGGTCAACCTATCTCTCAGGTTTCTTGCCCGACGAAAGGTGATAGAGGGGCTACTAGGAAGAAATTTCGTGATGATAGGATCAGCCTGCAGTATGGGCCACGCTCTCTCCAATGCAGACCGTAAAACAGCATGCTGAGGATTATATGTTGTAATAAATCTCGTTTTCATGTCTGTTTCACCTCTGTTACCCACAGTTTTATAGAGTAAAGTATTACGAGGTGAATACTTTGCACGGTGATAGGCTCTTTTTACCATCCGTCTACTATAACCCCTGGAGATAAACCGTGTTGCAAGCTCACCAGCTCGAACCTCGAAGTCATGGTCATCCGAACAAATCCGTCGTAGACGGAGAAATTGACCCACCGGAATAGCTCTAATCATGTGATGAGGGTGACAAGAGGCAGCATGGAGAAGAGTATTGGTAGCTGTCACCTTACGAAAAATGTCCGTCTGTAATATGCCACTCCCATCACGACGGACAGTCACATCCAAGAAGTCAATTTTGTCAGTATCCCACACCAGGGTCAGACGAATATTACAATCATTGTTATTAAGGATATCTATGAATTGCAGAAGGTCGGTGGGGGTGCCCTGCCAGACAAAAAAGATATCGTCAATGTAGCGTGCCCAAAAAAGGACACGCTCAATTGACCCCAATTTGTCGGACAGGAAAAGGTCCCTCTCCCACATCCCCAGGAAAAGGTTAGCATAGGAGGGCGCAAAGGCCGCCCCCATGGCCGTTCCCTGGATCTGCAGGTAGAAGGACCCTTTAAACACAAAAAAATTGTGTGTGAGGGTGAACTCAAGTAGCTCAAGGATGAGGTCCCTCAAACCAGTAGGTAGAGTGGAAGTATTGAGGAAGAATTGGACAGCACGAAGGCCGTCATGATGTCTGATACTGGTATAGAGGGACTCAACATCCAGGGGGGCCAAGAGAGTATCACCCTCCAAACACAACCCATCGACCTTGCGCAATAAGTCCCCCGTATCTTTGAGGAAGGAAGGCAAATTGAGCACGAGCGGCTGTAGATAATAGTCAATCCACCTATTGACGCGCTCGAGATAGTTCCCCCGTCCTGAAACAATCGGCCTCCCAGGAGGAACAGAGGTGTCCTTATGGATTTTAGGTAGCAAGTATAGTGTAGCTACTGTCGGTTCTTTCACCGTAAGTGCCTGTACCACGTCCTTGGTGATAATGTCGTCATCTAGCGCCTTACCAAGGAGAGCATCAAGTTTCGCAGAAAAAGCCGAGAGGGGATTATAAGTAAGCTTTCTATAGCAAGTGGTGTTTTTTAGCTGTCTCAAGGCCTCCCTCTCATACATCTCCTTGGGCCAGATGACGACATTACCACCCTTGTCCGCCGGCTTTACCACAACATCAGGTAACTCTTGAAGAAACCTAAGGCGCACCCTCTCCTCCCTAGAGAGATTATCTACCTTACCAAATCTTGGGATTTTCAAAAAATCATTTGTCACAACACGCACAAATAGATCAATACTAGGACAGGTGGTAAAAGGAGGGAACTTCGTCGAGCGCTGTCGTATAGACGGAGGGATCTTACCTCCCACATTTACATGCTCCACAGCCAACTCCTCCAGTACTCTTATTGCTTCACGTTCCTCCTCTGTGGGAAAAAGCATGTGAAACTCATTATTGAAAAAATGCCTCCTAAAAAACAATGATCTAGCAAAAATATGCAGATCTTTTACTGCAGTAAATGTGTCGAACCCTGGTGTGGGAGAAAACGACAGACCCCTGCTAAGTAGGGCAAGGTCTACATCCGTTAAGGTATGTGTGCTCAAATTAATTACCTTATTGTCTCTCCTATTGGGCATGGATGTACCCGGTAAATGCCTTTTGTAGGGGTGATAGGAGTGGTCACGCAGTCTATGTTCACCCCCACCACGTGACTGAACCGAAGAGGATGATGAAATCCCGGATAGATTACTTGTAGAGGCAAGGGAAGTATTGGAAGATGTCCTAGAGAGGCCTGGATTATTTCTATTCCTCCATAGGTAGACTCTTTTATTGGCGTAGTCTTTCAAATCTCTCTTGTATTTGGACATCTGATTCTCATTGATCTTTTTCACCAGCTGCTCCATAGCCTTATCAAGTTCAACCTCAAATTGTTGTACCCTTGCAGCAGGGCAGCCTTTATTAATCTCCTCCTGGGCTGTATCAATGGATTTGTCCAACTCAACAATACCAGAGGAGTTATAATTTATTAGTAATTGTATTAAGGTCAAGGAGCATGAATTACATGCTTCTTCCCATTTTAGGATAAATTGGTCATCATCTATTGGAAAAGCAGGAATCACTCTGACCCTTAAGCCACGTGGAATCATTTTTGTGGCAGCATATTTTTCCAACATTACACGATTCCACCATAATCTCGACCTCTTAAACAAAAGATTTTTCATATGGGTCAATTGTTCCTCCCAAGTGTGATCCACCGCCTGATGAACATCCCCCCCGGTGCCAAAAACCTGCTCCATCTGATCGAGCCAGATTTTCTCTCTCGCTCGATAGTCCATTTCGGCCACAATACCAGAACCTGTGCATAACACAGAAATGATTAAATATCCAAAAAAATGGATTACAGCAAACATACTACACGTGAATTACCCCTAAGGGATATATACCCACATATCCTGTCATAAATATATACTGCACGTGTAGATATGGACCACAAATCGGGCCAAACTGCAGACATAAATGCACAAAAACCACAAAAAAATGCAGTCAAAAGGACCCATAAAAGTATAAAGTTTATTAAATAACCATAAAAAGCAGTACAAACACTAGGTAATTGTAACAGGGGAAATGAAATGTGTCCACCGAAGAACACCGACATACAAATGCGGACTCAAGTGACCTACACACCCACGCCTCACATTAATAGCAGTGCTCATCTAACCATATATCATAGAATGACAAAAAGTAAGTACCAATAACAAACGCGGCATGTAGCCACATATAGCATACCTACAAGGTGCGGGAGCGGGAGGCCACGAGTCCTATCCCCGACGCGCGTTTCGGAGTGTGCAAGACCACTCCTTCCTCAGGGGGCATGCAGGGATGCACTAACACACAATATTTATACCCCTTCTAGCAGCGCTGCCACATACCAGATCCGCCGCATCCGGAACCTCCCACATCCGTTGGCGTCCGGAACACGTGGGGCCCCACATGACCGGAACACCGTCAGAGGAGGAGGGCCGGCGCGACACCACCGGCAGTGGTGCGCAAGCGCATAACGTAATGGTGACCACTCTGCTCATTCTTCTCGACCTTTCTGCAGCTTTCGACACTGACCACCCTCTCCTACTCTCTAGGCTCCAGTCACTAGGCATTAAGGACACTGCTCTCTCCTGGTTCTACTCCTATCTTTCTGACCGCTCCTTCAGTGTTCTGTTCTCTGGGTCCACTTCATCTCCTCTTCCTCTTACTGTTGGGGGTACCTCAGGGCTCAGTCCTTGGCCCCCTTCTTTTCTCTCTCTACACGGCCCCAATTGGACAGACCATCAGCAGATTTGGCTTTCAGTACCATCTTTATGCTGATGACACACAACTATACACATCATCTCCTGACCTTACCCCCGCTGTACTACAGAACGCCACTGACTGCAGTCTCCAACATCATGTCTGCTCTCTATCTGAAACTCAACCTCTCCAAAACTGAACTTCTTCTGCTCCCGCCATCTACTAACCTCCCTAAATCTGACATTTCCCTCTCCGTGGGTGGCACCATAATAACACCCCGGCAGCAGGCGCGCTGTCTGTGTGTTATATTTGACTCCGATCTCTCCTTCACCTCCCATATACAATCTCTTGCCCGCTAGTGCCACTTACACCTAAAGAACATCTCTAGAATCCGCCCTTTTCTCACCATGGAAACAACAAAAACCCTCACTGTCGCCCTGATCTACTCCCGCCTGGTCTACTGTAACGCTCTATTAATTGACCTCCCCCCTCGACTTTCCCCTCTCCAGTCCATCCTGTCATGATTCTCAATGGCGAGAGAACATAGCCCAGCATATATGAGAACTAGCTCTTGGAAGATGGAAACTATACTGACCATGAACTAAACCTGCCGCACAACTAGAAGTGGCCGGGTAGCATGCCTACGTTTTTTAACCCTAGATGCCCAGCGCCAGCCGGAGAACTACCTAATCCTAGCAGAGGAAAAGACAGTCCTGGCTCACCTCTAGAGAAATTTTCCCAAAAGGCAGACAGAGGCCCCCACATATATTGGCGGTGATTTTAGACGAAATGACAAACGTAGCATGAAAATAGGTTTAGCAAAATCGAGGTCCGCTTTCTAGATAGCAGGAAGACAGAAAGGACACTTTCATGGTCAGCAGAAAACCCTATCAAAACACCATTCAGAAATTCCTTTAAGACTCTAGCATTAACTCATAACACCAGAGTGGCAATTTCCGATCACAAGAGCTTTCCAGACACAGTAACGAAACAGCAGCTGTGAACAGGAACAAAATGCAAAAACACACAAGGACAAAAGTCCAACTTAGCTGGGAGTTGTCTAGTAGCAGGAACAAGCACAGAAGGCTTCTGATTACATTGTTGACCGGCAAGAAACTGACAGAGGAGCAAGGTTATATAGCGACTCCCACATCCTGATAGGAGCAGGTGAACAGAGGGGATGATGCACACAAGTTCAATTCCACAAGTGGCCACCGGGGGAGCCCAGAATCCAATTTCACAACAGTACCCCCCCCCTCAAGGAGGGGGCACCGAACCCTCACCAGAACCACCAGGGCGATCAGGATGAGCCCTATGAAAGGCACGGACAAGATCGGAGGCATGAACATCAGAGGCAGTGACCCAAGAATTATCCTCCTGACCGTATCCCTTCCATTTGACCAGATACTGGAGTCTCCGTCTGGAAACACGAGAGTCTAAGATCTTTTCCACAACGTACTCCAACTCACCCTCAACCAACACCGGAGCAGGAGGCTCAACGGAAGGCACAACCGGTACCTCATACCTGCGCAACAATGACCGATGAAAAACATTATGAATCGAAAAGGATGCAGGGAGGTCCAAACGGAAGGACACAGGGTTAAGAATCTCCAATATCTTGTACGGGCCGATGAACCGAGGCTTAAACTTAGGAGAAGAAACCCTCATAGGGACAAAACGAGAAGACAACCACACCAAGTCCCCAACACAAAGCCGAGGACCAACACGACGACGGCGGTTGGCAAAAAGCTGAGTCTTCTCCTGGGACAACTTCAAATTGTCCACCACCTGCCCCCAAATCTGATGCAACCTCTCCACCACAGCATCCACTCCAGGACAATCCGAAGATTCAACTTGACCGGAGGAAAATCGAGGATGAAACCCCAAATTACAGAAAAACGGGGACACCAAGGTGGCAGAGCTGGCCCGATTATTGAGGGCGAACTCCGCCAAAGGCAAAAAAGCAACCCAATCATCCTGATCCGCAGACACAAAACACCTCAAATATGTCTCCAAGGTCTGATTAGTCCGCTCGGTCTGGCCATTAGTCTGAGGATGGAAAGCAGACGAAAAAGACAAATCTATGCCCATCCTAGCACAGAATGCCCGCCAAAATCTAGACACGAATTGGGTCCCTCTGTCAGAAACGATATTCTCAGGAATACCATGCAAACGAACAACATTTTGAAAAAACAGAGGAACCTACTCGGAAGAAGAAGGCAACTTAGGCAAGGGAACCAGATGGACCATCTTAGAGAAACGGTCACACACCACCCAGATGACAGACATCTTCTGAGAAACAGGCAGATCCGAAATAAAATCCATCGAGATGTGCGTCCAAGGCCTCTTCGGGATAGGCAAGGGCAACAACAATCCACTAGCCCGAGAACAACAAGGCTTGGCCCGAGCACAAACGTCACAAGACTGCACAAAGCCTCGCACATCTCGTGACAGGGAAGGCCACCAGAAGGACCTTGCCACCAAATCCCTGGTACCAAAGATTCCAGGATGACCTGCCAACGCAGAAGAATGAACCTCAGAGATGACTCTACTGGTCCAATCATCAGGAACAAACAGTCTACCAGGTGGGCAACGATCAGGTCTATCCGCCTGAAACTCCTGCAAGGCCCGCCACAGGTCTGGAGAAACGGCAGACAATATCACTCCATCTTTAAGGATACCTGTGGGCTCAGAATTACCAGGGGAGTCAGGCTCAAAACTCCTAGAAAGGGCATCCGCCTTAACATTCTTAGAACCCGGTAGGTACGACACCACAAAATTAAACCGAGAGAAAAACAACGACCAGCGCGCCTGTCTAGGATTCAGGCGCCTGGCAGACTCAAGGTAAATTAAATTTTTGTGGTCAGTCAATACCACCACCTGATGTCTGGCCCCCTCAAGCCAGTGACGCCACTCCTCAAAAGCCCACTTCATGGCCAAAAGCTCCCGATTCCCAATATCATAATTCCGCTCGGCGGGCGAAAATTTACGGGAAAAAAAAGCACAAGGTCTCATCACGGAGCAGTCGGAACTTCTCTGCGACAACACCGCCCCAGCTCCGATTTCAGAAGCGTCGACCTCAACCTGAAAAGGAAGAGCAACATCAGGCTGACGCAACACTGGGGCGGAAGAAAAGCGGCGCTTGAGCTCCCGAAAGGCCTCCACAGCATCAGGGGACCAATCAGCAACATCAGCACCCTTCTTAGTCAAATCAGTCAATGGTTTTACAACATCAGAAAAACCAGCAATAAATCGACGATAAAAGTTAGCAAAGCCCAAAAATTTCTGAAGACTCTTAAGAGAAGAGGGTTGCGTCCAATAGCCTGAACCTTGACAGGATCCATCTCGATGGAAGAGGGGGAAAAAATGTATCCCAAGAAAGAAATCTTTTGAACCCCAAAAACACACTTAGAACCCTTCACACACAAGGAATTAGACCGCAAAACCTGAAAAACCCTCCTGACCTGCTGGACATGAGAGTCCCAGTCATCCGAAAAAATCAGAATATCATCCAGATACACAATCATAAATTTATCCAAATAATCGCGGAAAATGTCATGCATAAAGGACTGGAAGACTGAAGGGGCATTTGAAAGACCAAAAGGCATCACCAAATACTCAAAATGGCCCTCGGGCGTATTAAATGCGGTTTTCCACTCATCCCCCTGCTTGATTCGCACCAAATTATACGCCCCACGGAGATCAATCTTAGAGAACCACTTGGCCCCCTTTATACGAGCAAACAAATCAGTAAGCAGTGGTAACGGATATTGATATTTAACCGTGATTTTATTCAAAAGTCGATAATCAATACACGGTCTCAAAGAGCCGTCTTTCTTAGACACAAAGAAAAAACCGGCTCCTAAGGGAGATGACGAAGGACGAATATGTCCCTTTTCCAAGGACTCCTTTATATATTCTCGCATAGCAGCGTGTTCAGGCACAGACATTAAATAAACGACCCTTAGGGTATTTACTACCCGGAATCAAGTCTATGGCACAATCGCACTCCCGGTGCGGAGGTAGTGAACCAACCTTGGGTTCTTCAAAAACGTCACGAAAGTCAGACAAGAATTCAGGAATCTCAGAGGGAATAGATGATGAAATGGAAACCAAAGGTACGTCCCCATGAGTTCCTTTACATCCCCAGCTTAACACAGACATAGCTCTCCAGTCGAGGACTGGGTTATGAGATTGCAGCCATGGCAATCCCAGCACCAAAACATCATGTAGATTATACAGCACCAGAAAGCGAATAACCTCCTGGTGATCCGGATTAACACGCATAGTCACTTGTGTCCAGTATTGTGGTTTATTACTAGCCAATGGGGTGGAGTCAATCCCTTTCAGAGGTATCGGAGCCTCCAGTGGCTCCAAATCATACCCACAGCGTTTGGCAAAGGACCAATCCATAAGACTCAAAGCAGCGCCAGAGTCGACATAGGCGTCCGCGGTAATAGATGACAAAGAACAAATCAGGGTCACAGATAGAATAAACTTAGACTGTAAAGTGCTAATAGAAACAGACTTGTCAGGCTTCTTAGTACGCTTAAAGCATGCTGATATAACATGAGTTGAATCACCACAATAGAAGCACAACCCATTTTTTCGTCTAAAATTCTGCCGCTCGCTTCTGGACAGAATTCTATCACATTGCATATTTTCTGGCGTTTTCTCAGTAGACACCGCCAAATGGTGCACAGGTTTGCGCTCCCGCAGACGCCTATCGATCTGAATAGCCATCGTCATGGACTCATTCAGACTCGCAGGCACAGGGAACCCCACCATAACATCCTTAATGGCATCAGAGAGACCTTCTCTGAAAATCGCCGCCAGGGCGCACTCATTCCACTGAGTAAGCACAGACCATTTGCGGAATTTTTGGCAGTATATTTCAGCTTCATCTTGCCCCTGAGACAAGGACATCAAGGCCTTTTCCGCCTGAAGCTCTAAATGAGGTTCCTCATAAAGCAACCCCAAGGCCAGAAAAAACGCATCCACATTGAGCAACGCAGGATCCCCTGGTGCCAATGCAAAAGCCCAGTCTTGAGGGTCGCCCCGGAGCAAGGAAATTACAATCCTGACCTGCTGTGCAGGGTCTCCGGCAGAGCGAGACTTCAGGGACAAAAACAATTTGCAATTATTTTTAAAATTTTGAAAGTGAGATCTATTCCCCGAGAAGAATTCAGGCAAAGGAATTCTAGGCTCAGACATAGGTGCATGAACAACAAAATCTTGCAAATTTTGTACCTTTGTGGCGAGATTATTCAAACCTGTAGCTACACTCTGAAGATCCATTTGAAACAGGTGAACACAGAGCCATTCAAGGATTAGAAGGAGAGAAAGAGAGGAAGGCTGCAGTATAGGCAGACTAGCAAGTGATTCAATTAAGAGCACACTCAGAACTAGAGGAAAAAAAAAAAAAAAAAATTGTAGCAGACTTCTTTTTTCTCTCCTTTCTCAGCCAGTAATTTAACCCTTTTTTGGGCCGGTCAAACTGTCATGATTCTCAATGGCGAGAGAACATAGCCCAGCATATATGAGAACTAGCTCTTGGAAGATGGAAACTATACTGACCATGAACTAAACCTGCCGCACAACTAGAAGTGGCCGGGTAGCATGCCTACGTTTTTTAACCCTAGATGCCCAGCGCCAGCCGGAGAACTACCTAATCCTAGCAGAGGAAAAGACAGTCCTGGCTCACCTCTAGAGAAATTTTCCCAAAAGGCAGACAGAGGCCCCCACATATATTGGCGGTGATTTTAGACGAAATGACAAACGTAGCATGAAAATAGGTTTAGCAAAATCGAGGTCCGCTTTCTAGATAGCAGGAAGACAGAAAGGACACTTTCATGGTCAGCAGAAAACCCTATCAAAACACCATCCAGAAATTCCTTTAAGACTCTAGCATTAACTCATAACACCAGAGTGGCAATTTCCGATCACAAGAGCTTTCCAGACACAGTAACGAAACAGCAGCTGTGAACAGGAACAAAATGCAAAAACACACAAGGACAAAAGTCCAACTTAGCTGGGAGTTGTCTAGTAGCAGGAACAAGCACAGAAGGCTTCTGATTACATTGTTGACCGGCAAGAAACTGACAGAGGAGCAAGGTTATATAGCGACTCCCACATCCTGATAGGAGCAGGTGAACAGAGGGGATGATGCACACAAGTTCAATTCCACAAGTGGCCACCGGGGGAGCCCAGAATCCAATTTCACAACACCATCCTTTAATGCAGCAGCCAGGGTCATCCATCTGGCTTATCATTACTCTGACGCGTCTGCTCTTCGCCAGTCATTACACTGGCTGCCCATTCATTACAGGATACAATTCAAAGTACTTGTTCTCACCCACAAAGCTCTCCACAGTGCGGCACCCCCTTACATCTCCTCCCTCGTTTCAGTCTATCGGCCTAACTGACCGCTGCGCTCTGCAAATGACTTTCGACTAACCTCTGCACTAATCCATACCTCCCACTCCCGACTCCAAGACTTCTCCCGTGCTGCGCCAATCCTCTGGAATGCTCTACCCCAAGATATGAGGACCATCCACAATTTGCATAGTTTTAGGTGCTCGCTCAAAACACATTTGTTCAGAGTGGCCTACCACGTTCACTAATCAGTCATTTTATGTTTGTGTGTGTGTAGCCCATTCACTATCTCCATCTATCCCCCACCCCCTGACGATGGCTGGACCATCATTGGAAATACATCATTGTAAATACACACCTGTGCTTTGTATCTCCCCCACCTCATTGTAGACTGTAAGCTCTCACGAGCAGAGTCGTCTTATTTCGCTTTAATTATTGTATTGTTAAAGTTGTTACTTATGACTGTTCTGTTTGAAACTTAAACTGTAAAGCGCTGAGGAATATGTTGGTGCTATATAAATAAAGATTATTATTATTAGATAAAGGAACTGAAGGTAAACTGATCAAATTTGCAGACGATGCAAAGCTAGGAGGGATAGCTAATACTAGAGAAGACAGGAAGGATTCAGAAGGACCTAGATCAGCTTGAACAATGGGAAGCGACTAATAGAATGGTATTTAAAGGGAACCTGTCACCTGAATTTGGCGGGACAGGTTTGCGGTCATATGGGCGGGGTTTTCGGGTGTTTGATTCACCCTTTCCTTTCCCGCTGGCTGCATGCTGGCTGCAATATTGGATTGAAGGTCATGCTGTGTCCTCCGTAGTACATGCCTGCGCAAGGCAAGATTGACTTGCGCAGGCGTGTACTACGGAGGACACAGCATGACCTTCAATCCAATATTGCAGCCAGCATGCAGCCAGCGGGAAAGGAAAGGGTGAATCAAACACCCGAAAACCCCGCCCATATGACCGCAAACCTGTCCCGCCAAATTCACGTGACAGGTTCCCTTTAATAGGGAGAAATGCAAGAGTCTACATCTGGGCAAGAAAAACAAAAATTACGTTTACAGAATTGGAGAAATAGACCTAAGTAACAGCACGTGTGAAAAAGACTTGGGTATTCTAATAGATCACAGACTCCACATGAGTCAACAGTGTGATGCAGCATCAAAAAAGGAAAACGCAGTACTAGAATGTAATAAGAGAAGCATAGAGTCTAGATCACGTGAAGTAATTGTCCCCCTCTACTTCTCCTTGGTCAGGCCTCATCTGGACACTGGGTCCAGTTTTGGGCACAACATTGTAAAAAAAGACATTGAAAAACTGGAGTAAATTCAGAGAAGAGCGACCAGGATGATGAGCAGACTGCAAAGTATGTACTACGAGGAAAGATTAAAGGGTCTGGGAATGTTTAGCTTGTAAGAATGAAGGCTAAGAGGAGACTACAAATATCTGAAGGGCTGTCACAGTGTAGAGGGATCATCATTCTCATTTGCACATGGAAACATGAGAAGCAATGGAATGAAACGGAAAAGATACAGATTAGATATTAGGAGGGTGACAGGGTTATCAATGAGGGGAACAGGCTACTACGAGAGGTGGTGAGTTCACCTTCAATGGAAGTCTTCACGCAGAGGCTGGACAGACATCTGTCTGAGAGGGTTTAGTGACTGCTGCATTGAACAGGGGGTTGGACACGAGGACCCTGGAGGTCCTGATGACCCTGGTGGTCCCTTCCAACTAACCGTCTATGATTTAGTTTCTTTAGATTAGAAGTTGTTAGAATGTTAGACATTTTTCAATTTCATTCTCTAAACCAACTCCTTTAACCCCTTCACCCCCAAGGGTGGTTTGCACGTTAATGACCGGGCCAATTTTTACAATTCTGACCACTGTCCCTTTATGAGGCTATAACTCTGGAACGCTTTGACGGATCTTGGCGATTCTGACATTGTTTTCTCGTGACATATTGTACTTCATGCTAAAGGTAAAATTTATTCGATATAACTTGCGTTTATTTGTGAAAAAAATGGAAATTTGGCGAAAATTTTGAAAATTTTGCAATTTTCCAACTTTGAATTTTTGTGCCCTTAAATCACAGACATATGTCACGCAAAATACTTAATAAGTAACATTTCCCACATGTCTACTTTACATCAGTACAATTTTGGAACCAAAATTTTTTTTTGTGACGGAGTTATAAGGGTTAAAAGTTGACCAGCAATTTCTCATTTTTACAACACCATTTTTTTTTAGGGACCACATCTCATTTGAAGTCATTTTGAGGGGTCTATATGATAGAAAATACTCAAGTGTGACACCATTCTAAAAACTGCACCCCTCAAGGTGCTCAAAACCACATTCAAGAAGTTTATTAACCCTTCAGGTGTTTCACAGGAATTTTTGGAATGTTTAAATAAAAATGAACATTTAACTTTTTTTCACACAAAATTTATTTCAGCTCCAATTTGTTTTATTTTACCAAGGGTAACAGGAGAAAATGGACCCCCAAAGTTGTTGTACAATTTGTCCTGAGTACGATGATACCCCATATGTGGGTGTAAACCATTGTTTAGGCGCATGGCAGAGCTTGGAAGGGAAGGAGCGCCATTTGACTTTTCAATGCAAAATTGACTGGAATTGAGATGGGACGCCATGTTGCGTTTGAGGAGCCCCTGATGTGCCTAAACATTGAAACTCCCTACAAGTGACACCATTTTGGAAAGTAGACCCCCTAAGGAACTTATCTAGATGTGTGGTGAGCACTTTGACCCACCAAGTGCTTCACAGAAGTTTATAATGCAGAGCCGTAAAAATTAAAAATCATATTTTTTCACAAAAATGATCTTTTCGCCCCCAATTTTTTATTTTCCCAAGGGTAAGAGAAGAAATTGGACCCCAAAAAATGTTGTGCAATTTGTCCTGAGTACGCTGATACCCCATATGTGGGTGTAAACCATTGTTTGGGCGCATGGCAGAGCTTGGAAGGGAAGGAGCGCCATTTGACTTTTCAATGCAAAATTGACTGGAATTGAGATGGGACGCCATGTTGCGTTTGGAGAGCCCCTGATGTGCCTAAACATTGAAACTCCTTACAAGTGACACCATTTTGGAAAGTAGACCCCCTAAGGAACTTATCTAGATGTGTGGTGAGCACTTTGACCCACCAAGTGCTTCACAGAAGTTTATAATGCAGAGCCGTAAAAATAAAAAATCATATTTTTTCACAAAAATGATCTTTTCGCCCCCAATTTTTTATTTTCCCAAGGGTAAGAGAAGAAATTGGACCCCAAAAAATGTTGTGCAATTTGTCCTGAGTACGCTGATACCCCATATGTGGGTGTAAACCATTGTTTGGGCGCATGGCAGAGCTTGGAAGGGAAGGAGCGCCATTTGACTTTTCAATGCAAAATTGACTGGAATTGAGATGGGACGCCATGTTGCGTTTGGAGAGCCCCTGATGTGCCTAAACATTGAAACTCCCTACAAGTGACGCCATTTTGGAAAGTAGACCCCCTAAGGAACTTATCTAGATGTGTGGTGAGCACTTTGACCCACCAAGTGCTTCACAGAAGTTTATAATGCAGAGCCGTAAAAATAAAAAATCATATTTTTTCACAAAAATGATCTTTTCGCCCCCAATTTTTTATTTTCCCAAGGGTAAGAGAAGAAATTGGACCCCAAAAAATGTTGTGCAATTTGTCCTGAGTACGCTGATACCCCATATGTGGGTGTAAACCATTGTTTGGGCGCATGGCAGAGCTTGGAAGGGAAGGAGCGCCATTTGACTTTTCAATGCAAAATTGACTGGAATTGAGATGGGACGCCATGTTGCGTTTGGAGAGCCCCTGATGTGCCTAAACATTGAAACTCCCTACAAGTGACACCATTTTGGAAAGTAGACCCCCTAAGGAACTTATCTAGATGTGTGGTGAGCACTTTGACCCACCAAGTGCTTCACAGAAGTTTATAATGCAGAGCCGTAAAAATAAAAAATCATATTTTTTCACAAAAATGATCTTTTCGCCCCCAATTTTTTATTTTCCCAAGGGTAAGAGAAGAAATTGGACCCCAAAAAATGTTGTGCAATTTGTCCTGAGTACGCTGATACCCCATATGTGGGTGTAAACCATTGTTTGGGCGCATGGCAGAGCTTGGAAGGGAAGGAGCGCCATTTGACTTTTCAATGCAAAATTGACTGGAATTGAGATGGGACGCCATGTTGCGTTTGGAGAGCCCCTGATGTGCCTAAACATTGAAACTCCCTACAAGTGACACCATTTTGGAAAGTAGACCCCCTAAGGAACTTATCTAGATGTGTTTTGAGAGCTTTGAACCCCCAAGTGTTTCACTACAGATTATAACGCAGAGCCGTGAAAATAATTTTTTTTTTTTTCTCAAAAATGATTTTTTAGCCCCCAGCTTTGTATTTTTACAAGGGTAACAGAATAAATTGGACCCCAAAATTTGTTTTCCAATTTGTCCTGAGTACGCTGATACCCCATATGTGGGGGGGGACCACTGTTTGGGCGCATGACAGAGCTCGGAAGGGAAGGAGCGCCATTTGGAATGCAGACTTAAATGGATTGGTCAGCAGCCGTCACGTTGCATTTGCAGAGCCCCTGATGTACCCAAACAGTACAAACCTCCCACAAGTGACCCCATATTGGAAACTAGACCTCCCAAGGAACTTATCTAGATGTGTTTTGAGAACTTTGAACCCCCAAGTGTTTCACTAAAGTTTATAGCGCAAAGCCGTGAAAATAAAAATTCTTTTTTTTTTTCACAAAAATGATTTTTTAGCCCCCAGTTTTGTATTTTCACAAGGGTAACAGGATAAATTAGACCCCAAAAGTTGTTGTCCAATTTGTCCTGAGTACGCTGATACCCCATATGTCGGGGGGAACCACTGTTTGGGCGCATGACAGAGCTCGGAAGGGAAGGAGCGCCATTTGGAATGCAGCCTTAAATGGATTGGTCTGCAGGCGTCACGTTGCATTTGCAGAGCCCCTGATGTACCCAAACAGTACAAACCCCCCACAAGTGACCCCATATTGGAAACTAGACCTCCCAAGGAACTTATCTAGATGTGTTGTGAGAACTTTGAACCCCCAAGTGTTTCACTACAGTTTATAATGCAGAGCCGTGAAAATAAAACATCTTTTTTTTCCCACAAAAATGATTTTTAGCCCCCCAAATTTTTATTTTCCTAAGGATAACAAGAGAACTTGGACCCCAGAAGTTGTTGTTCAATTTGTCCCGAGTACGCTGATAACACATATGTTGGGGTAAACCCCTTTTTGGGCGCACGGGAGAGCTCGGAAGGGAAGGAGCACTGTTTTACTTTTTCAACGCAGAATTGGCTGGAATTGAGATTGGACGCCATGTCGCGCTTGGAGAGCCCCTGATGTGCCTGGACAGTGGAAACCCCCCAATTCTACCTGAAACCCTAACCCAAACACACCCCTAACCCTAATCCCAACGGTAACCCTAACCACTCCCCTAGCCCTGACACACCCATAATTCTAATCCCAACCCTAATCCAAACGTAAATGTAATCCAAACCCTAACCCTAACTTTAGCCCCAACCCTAACTTTAGCCCCAACCCTAACTTTACCTCCAACCCTAGCCCTAACCCTAACCCTACCCCTAACCCTAACCCTAAACGTGACTGAAATACGTGGCACTGAAATACGTGGCACTGAAATACGTGGCACTGAAATACGTGGCACTGAAATACGTGGCACTGAAATACGTGATACGTGGCACTTAAATACGTGGCACTGAAACACGTGGCACTGAAATACGTGATACGTGGCACTTAAATACGTGGCACTGAAACACGTGGCACTGAAATACGTGGCACTGAAATACGTGGCACTGAAATACGTGGCACTGAAATACGTGGCACTTAAATACGTGGCACTGAAATATGTGATACGTGGCACTGAAATACGTGGCACTGAAATACGTGGCACTGAAATACGTGATACGTGGCACTTAAATACGTGGCACTGAAACACGTGGCACTGAAATACGTGATACGTGGCACTTAAATACGTGGCACTGAAACACGTGGCACTGAAATACGTGGCACTGAAATACGTGGCACTGAAATACGTGGCACTGAAATACGTGGCACTTAAATACGTGGCACTGAAATATGTGATACGTGGCACTGAAATACGTGGCACTGAAATACGTGGCACTGAAATACGTGGCACTTAAATACGTGGCACTTAAATACGTGGCACTTAAATACGTGGCACTGAAATATGTGATACGTGGCACTGAAATACGTGATACGTGGCACTGAAATACGTGGCACTGAAATACGTGGCACTGAAATACGTGCAACTGAAATACGTGGTACTAAAATATGTGGCACTGAAATACGTGATACGTGGCACTGAAATACGTGGCACTGAAACACGTGGCACTGAAATACATGGCACTGAAATACGTGGCACTGAAATACGTGGCACTGAAATACGTGGCACTGAAATACGTGGCACTATGACTGTCAGAAAATGTTCATTAAACGGTTAGGGGTGAGGTTAGGGGTAGAGTTAGGGTTAGGGTTTGGATCCCTTTATCACCTTGATGGTGGTGGGTGGCTTTTCAGTGTGTTTTCTGTTTTTTTCGATAAAAATGCATGCGTTTTTAACGCAAACAAACGCATGTGCTTAAAAATGCAAGAAAATACTGCAGGTTGTATTTCTGAAAATGAACGCATGCAGAAAAAAACCGCATGCGTTTGAAAACGCGACCAAACGCGTACAAAAAAAACGCATGCGTTTTCAATGTTAAATATAGGGAAAAAACGCATGCGTTTTTTTGTGCAAAAAACGCTGCAGACAAAAACGGAAGTGTGAAACCAGCGACGCTTTTTATAGCAAAAAAGTTTTTGCGTCTCCACATTTTGAGACCTATAATTTTTCCACATTTTGCTCCACAGAGTCATGTGAGGTCTTGTTTTTTGCGGGACGAGTTGACGTTTTTATTGGTAACATTTTCGGACACGTGACCATTTTTGATCGCTTTTTATTCCGATTTTTGTGAGGCAGAATGACCAAAAACCAGCTATTCATGAATTTCTTTTGGGAGAGGCGTTTATACCGTTCCGGGTTTGGTAAAATTGATAAAGCAGTTTTATTCGTCGGGTCAGTATGATTACAGCGATATCTCATTTATATCATTTTTTTTATGTTTTGTCGCTTTTATACGATAAAAACTATTTTATAGAAAAAATAATTATTTTGGTATCGCTTTATTCTCAGGACTATAACTTTTTTATTTTTTTGCTGATGATGCTGTATGGCGGCTTGTTTTTTGCGGGACAAGATGACGTTTTCAGCGGTACCATGGATATTTATATCAGTCTTTTTGATCGCGTGTTATTCCACTTTTTGTTCGGCGGTATGGTAATAAAGCGTTGTTTTTTGCCTCGTTTTTTTTTTTTTTTTCTTACGGTGTTTACTGAAGGGGTTAACTAGTGTGGCAGTTTTATAGGTTGGGTCGTTACGGACGTGGCGATACTAAATATGTGTACTTTTATTGTTTTTTTTTTAAAATTTAGATAAAGAAATGTATTTATGGGAATAATATTTTTTTTTTTTTTTCATTATTTTGGAATATTTTTTTTTATTTTTTTTTACACATTTGGAAATTTTTTTTTTTACTTTTTTACTTTGCCCCAGGGGGGGACAATACAGATCGGTGATCTGCCAGTTTGCATAGCACTCTGACAGATCACCGATCTGAGAGAAGTGCAGGCTGCTTCACAGTGCCTGCTCTGAGCAGGCTTCTGTGAAGCCACCTCCCTCCCTGCAGGACCCGGATCCGCGGCCATCTTGGATCCGGGTCTGGAGCAGGCAGGGAGGGAGGTAAGACCCTCGCAGCAACGCGATCACATCGCGTTGCTGCGGGGGGCTCAGGGAAGCCCGCAGGGAGCCCCCTCCCTGCGCGATGCTTCCCTGCACCGCCGGCACATCGCGATCATGTTTGATCGCGGTGTGCCGGGGGTTAATGTGTCGGGAGCGGTCCGTGACCGCTCCTGGCACATAGTGCCGGATGTCAGCTGCGATATGCAGCCGACACCCGGCCGCGATCGGCCGCGCTCCCCCCGTGAGCGCGGCCGATCGGCTATGACGTACTATCCCGTCGGCGGTCATACGGGCCCACCCCACCTCGACGGGATAGTACGTCGGATGTCAGGAAGGGGTTAAAAACTGATGGCATTAACAAATCACAGAACAGTTGTGACCAGGCTGCATCCACCATTGTGCACGGGTCATGTCCATCAATGCAGAGCATTGTCTTTGATTCTTACCACAATCTGGAAATGTCTTGGAAGCGAGGAGACAATCACTGTAATTTTGAGACAGGAATGTTGTCACCTTCAATTTGCTGTTGGGTTCTCACTGCTCTACAGTTCGGGTCTTTGGCCTGATTTTTCATTTCATAATGCACCAAATGGTTTGTATTGGTGTAAGGTCCGGACTAGAAACAGCTGTACACACTGAATGAACTTTTCTGTGCAGCCGTGCTGCAGTGATGATGCAGAATGTGGTTTACCTTTGTCCTGTTGAAATACAAGGTCTTCCCTGAAACAAAACAACATCTGTTCTATGCAGAAAATGTCCATCACCTTTATATAACAGTCAGCACTGGTGGCGCTTCTTATGTGTGCATTGCACCTACCATAGGCACTAATGCCCCAACATACATGAGAGATGTGATATGTGCGCTAATAAGCTGAACGTTTCATCTCAATAACAAGCTGGACGGTCCCCTCTCCTCAGTAAGAAGCTGGACGGTCCCCTCTCCTTTGCAACAAGCTGGACGGTCCCCTCTCCTCAGTAACAAGCTGGATGGTCCCCTCTCCTCAGTAACAAGCTGGACCGTCCCCTCTCCACTGTAACAAGCTGGACGGTACCTTTCTCAATGACAAGCTGGACGGTCCCCTCTCTGCAACAAGGTGGACGGTCTCCTCTCCTCTGCAACAAGCTGGACGGTCTCTGTAACAAGCTGGACGGTCCCCTCTCTAACAAGCTGGGCGGTCCCCTCTCTTCAATGACAAGCTGGACGGCCCCCTCTCAATAACAAGCTGGACAGTCCCCTCTCAATAACAAGCTGGACGGTCCCCTCTCAATGACAAGCTGGACGGTCCCCTCTCCGCAATAACAAGCTGGATGGTCCCCTCTCAATAACAAGCTGGACGGGTTTCTCTAATTAATAACAAGGTGGACCTTGATCCTCCATTATCAACTTTTTTCAGAAGTGTTGCTGCCATCAATTTCTAAATGGGCTAAATTTTTCAAAGTAAATGGAAAAATGTTCGAAATTCAACTTCACTATATCCTCTATGAATAAAATATGGCGAGATGTTTCCAGATCACCACATTTTTGTTTGTTATACATTTTACCCAGTGTCCCATCTGTTTGGGATTGTATACACTGTGTGCAGAATTATTATGCAAGTTGTCTTTTGATCAGATGATACTTTTTCTACATGTTGTCCTACTCCAAGCTGATCAGGCTTGAGAGCCAACTACCAATTAAGTAAATCAGGTGATGTGCATCTCTGTAATGAGGAGGGGTGTTGTCTAATGACATCAAAACCCTATATAAGGTGTGCTTAATTATTAGGCAACTTCCTTTCTTATGGCAAAATGGGTCAGAAGAGAGATTTGATGGGCTCTTAAAATTCCAAAATTGTGAGATGTCTTGCAGAGGGATGCAGCAGTCTTGAAATTGACAAACCTTTGAAGTGTGATCACCGAACAGTCAAGCGTTTCATGGCCAATAGCCAACAGGGTCACAAAATAACTGCCCATGAATTGAGGAAAATCAAGCGTCAAGATGCCATTTGCCACCAGTTTTGCCATATTTCAGAGCTGCAATGTTACTGGAGTAACAAAAAGCACAAGGTGTGCGATACTCAGAGACATGGCCAAGGTAAGGAAGGCTGAAAAATGACCACCTTTGAACAAGAAACATAAGATAAAATGTCAAGACTGGGCCAAGAAATATCTTAAGACTGACTTTTCAAAGGTTTTATGGACTGATGAAATGAGAGTGACTCTTAATAGCCAGATGGATGGGCCAGAGGCTGGATCAGTAAAGGGCAGAGAGCTCCACTCCGACTCAGACGCCAGCAAGGTGGAGGTGGGGTACTGGTATGGGCTGGTATCATCAAAGATGAACTTGTGGGACCTTTTCGGGTTGAGGATGGAGTGAAGCTCAACTCCCAGACTTACTGCCAGTTTCTGGAAGACAACTTCTTCAAGCAGTGGTACAGGAAGAAGTCGGTATCATTCAAGAAAAACATGAATTTCATGCAGGACAATGCTCCATCACATGCCTCCAACTACTTCACAGCGTGGCTGGCCAGTAAAGGTCTCAAAGAAGAAAAAATAATGACGAGGCTTCTTTGTTCACCTGATCTGAACCCCATAGAGAACCTGTGGTCCCTCATAAAATGTGAGATCTACAGGGAGGGAAAACAGTCCACCTCTCGGAACAGTGTCTGGGAGGCTGTGGTGGCTGCTGCACGCAATGTTGATCGTAAACAGATCAAGCAACTGACAGAATCTATGGATGGAAGGCTGCTGAGTGTCATCATAAAGAAAGGTGGCTATATTTGGCACTCATTTTTGGGGGTTTTGTTTTTGCATGTCAGAAATGTTTATTTCTAAATTTTGTGCAGTTATATTGGTTTACCTGGTGAAAATAAACAAGTGAGATGGGAATATATTTGGTTTTTATTAAGTTGCCTAATAATTCTGCACTTTAATAGTTACCTGCACAAACAGATATCCTCCTAAGATAGCCAAATCTAAAAATAACCCACTCCAACTTCCAAAAATATTAAGCTTTGATATTTACGTATGAGTCTTTTGGGTTGATTGAGAACATAGTTGTTGATCAATAATAAAAATAATCCTCTAAAATACAACTTGCCTAATAATTCTGCACAGTGTATTATCTTTCAGTAAAGGTCTGTAGTCAGATCCTACAAATAGTGAAACCCAGAAGCCAACAAGCTGCGTCTCCATAAACCGAGCATCAAATGTTTAGTGAAGGGGTAGATGAGCCACGTCTCTATCTTAGTGCAGGGCAGTGTATCCTCCCTGACGCCTGGATGATGGATTGTACTAGCCCCCTAATGGCGGCTGTCACGGGTTACAGCCCAACTGCGCTCTGTAGTGTTGGACTCCATAGCTGAAATGAAGATGGAAGACGGGAACCTGGCAAATTGGCGGCCAAAGTCTCTAGGTATCATGGTGCTTGGGGCACTGGGTTGGAAGCTTCTTAAGATTGTGGATGTGGCTCGTTTTCGTGGGTCTTGTATAGGACACAGGGGTGTCTGCTGGTACTCGAGATCACAGCCATCACACGCTATAGCTCATCTTCATCTGTCCGTCAGGCGTTAAGCCCTGCTGACTCCAACAAGCTCAATTATTAAGCAGCGGCGCTGGTGAGAATGCATTAGTGTTTCTACTCCAGCGCACTTCCCTATGGTGCAATTTTATTCCTTTTAATGTTTAAATAGTAATTTACGTTCAGTGACCTTAATTTACCGCACATCTGCACGAGGAGCGCTGCTCTGGGGTCCTGTTGAACATCATCACTTGCTGCAGACTTCCATATTCTTGCTAATGCTCACAATAGCCCTGGAGACTTGCAGTTCTATAACCTACAGTGTGAGATCCCACCATGAAGAATTTCAATTTATCTGACATCTTAAGATCTCTGCTTGTTGTTGGAGAATGATATTCTACTTATTCACATGCAGAGGCCTGTCATAGAGAAAAAGTAAAATCCATAAAGACATCTCTGAAGAGAGGACATACAACCTCATATTGAACATATGACATAAATTATAACTGGGAAAGTGAGAAAGAGCTGACACTTCAACATCCATTGAGGTAGGGTCAACCTGCAGTGACCAGGTAATTACAGCATGAGATCTGCTCAGACAGACCCTAAGCCTGGAATTTGTGTATACAGAGGCAAGAAGAACACTTCCAAGGCAAGAGCTTCCACTGCACAGATCTACCTTTTTGAGCCAGTGATCAGTGATGAATATTGGGGTTTGCATTGATCTGATATTTATGGGAGATATATTTTCGATGTAGCGAAGAAATGAACAAGGTGCATTCACTCACGTCACTGTAAGACCATTGTAACATCTCCCAATTAATTACGGACCAATGGATGATGCTATCCATGCCATGTTTCCTCTCAATAGAAAGGTAAAATTGTGGTAGGAACATAACAACATCTACTGCCTGGGATCTCCATGGGCAAAGATATCCTGAAAATTAGGGATGTCATAACCTTCTAAAATACCCAGCACATCCCACAATCCGCCCCATATGTGCTCTTGAAGGAGAGGGGTGTGGGCATAACCTTGAGCTAATAAAAACAGTATGGGTTTTGGTCATTTGTCTGTTATGGAAGGTGCAGCTTGCTGTGGGTTCTGTCCATTTCCTAAGGAGCATCTCACTCTGCTAAGCGCTGAGCCATTCCTGTGACATCAGGTCTAATACTTTTTCTTTTATCTATCTTATTTAATTGTATATATTGTGTTGTTTTGTTCCCATTCTGTATAATCTCTATTTTTTTAATAACCCTTCCTACCTTTCTGGATTAAATATACAAAATATATACTTAAATGTGCTATGGAATTATGCTGAGAAGGTTTTTGAACTGAAAGCAGCTATTAATAGTTGCTATTAATCAGGAGCATAACAACCTCGGTCGGGACCAGGCCTGTGCGGGTGAGGAGCCCGTTGACGACAGCACAAACTTCAACCGGATGTGTGTCCTTGAGTGTACTGAGGCGCAGAGACCAGTCAAGTCCATGCACGGCAATACACACTGCCAGCCAATCAGAGGCCAGCAGCTGACGTCGGCGTGCATGTGACTGGGGGCGCATGGCAGTGACGTAATGCGTTCCCATTGCTTGCACGCTGAAGTCTGCTGCTGATTTCAGAAGAGGATGCCCTGTGGCTGGGGATTGGAGGGAAGATAAAGATACCAAATGTAAATTTTTGGTGAAGAATCAACACCCAGTGGAACACAATTGTGAAGTTGAACGAAATGTATTAGTTATTTTAAATTTTTGTGGAAAATGAAAAACGGAAAAGTGGGGCGTGCAATATTATTCGTCCCCTTTAACTTAATACTTTGTTGCGCCACCTTTTGCTGCGATTACAAGTCTCTTGGGGTATGTCTCATCAGTTTTGTACATCGAGAGACTGAAATTCTTGCTCATTCTTCCTTGGCAAACAGCTCGATCTCAGTGAGGTTTGATGGAGATCGTTTGTGAACAGCAGTTTTCAGCTCTTTCCACAGATTCTCGATTGGATTGAGGTCTGGACTCTGACTTGGCCATTCTAACACCTGGATACGTTTATTTGTGAACCATTCCATTGTAGATTTTGCTTTATGTTTGGGATCATTGTCTTGTTGGAAGACAAATCACCGTCCCAGTCTCAGGTCTTTTGCAGACTCCAACAGGTTTTCTTCAAGAATGGTCCAGAGCACTCTGGAAGAGGTTTACATCCAGGATATCTCTGTACTTGGCCTCATTCATGTTTCTTTCAATGACAACCAGTCGTCCTGTCCCTGCAGCTGAAAAACACCCCCATAGCAAGATGCTGCCACCATCATACTTCACTGTTGGGATTGTATTGGGCAGGTGATGAGCAGTGCCTGTTTTTCTCCACACATACCGCTTAGAATTATCATCAGAAAGGTCTATCTTTGTCTCATCAGGCCAGAGAATCTTATTTCTCATAGTCTGGGAATCCTTCATGTGTTTTTTAGCAAACTCTATGCGGCTTTCATATGTCTTGCACTGAGGAGAGGCTTCCGTCCGGCCACTCTGCCATAAAGGCCTGACTGGTGGAGGGCTGCAGTGATAGCTGACTTTGTGGAACTTTCTCCCATCTCCCTACTGCATCTCTGGAGCTCAGTGATCTTGGGGTTCTTTACCTCTCTCACCAAGCCTCTTCTCCCACGATTGCTCAGTTTGGCTGGACAGCCAAGTCTAGGAAGACTTCTGGTGGTCCCAAACTTCTTCTTTCAGCATTATGGAGGGCCACTGTGCTCTTAGGAACCTTAAGTACTGCAGAAATTCTGTTGTAACCTTGGCCAGAGCTGTGCCTTGCCACAATTCTGTCTCTGAGCTCCTTGGCCAGTTTCTTTGACCTCATGATTCTCATTTGGTCTGACATGCACTGTGAGTTCTTATATAGACAGGTGTGCGCCTTTCCAAATCAAGTCCTATCAGTTTAATTACACACAATGAAGGAGTAGAACCATCTCAAGGATCACAAGGAAATGGACAGCATGAGACTTACATATGAGTGTCTGAGCAAAAGGTCTGATTACTTATGACCATGGGATATTTCAGTTTTTCTTTTTTATGAAATTTGCAAAAATTTCTACATTTCTGTTTTTTTTCAGTCAAGATGGGGTGCAGAGTGTACATTAATGAGAAAAAAATGAACTTTTTTTTTTAATATACCAAATGGCTGCAATGAAACAGTGAAAAATTTAAAGGAGTCTGAATACTTTCCTTACCCACTGAATATAAATATCTATCAATCTATCTGTATATATATATATATATATATATATATATATATATATATATATATATATATATATATATATATATATATCTATATTAGATGGTGGCCCGATTCTAACGCATCGGGTATTCTAGAATACAGGTCCTTCTCAAAAAATTAGCATATAGTGTTAAATTTCATTATTTACCATAATGTAATGATTACAATTAAACTTTCATATATTATAGATTCATTATCCACCAACTGAAATTTGTCAGGTCTTTTATTGTTTTAATACTGATGATTTTGGCATACAACTCCTGATAACCCAAAAAACCTGTCTCAATAAATTAGCATATTTCACCCGGCCAATCAAATAAAAGTGGTTTTTAATAACAAACAAAAAAACCATCAAATAATAATGTTCAGTTATGCACTCAATACTTGGTCGGGAATCCTTTGGCAGAAATGACTGCTTCAATGCGGCGTGGCATGGAGGCAATCAGCCTGTGACACTGCTGAGATGTTATGGAGGCCCAGGATGCTTCAATAGCGGCCTTAAGCTCATCCAGAGTGTTGGGTCTTGCGTCTCTCAACTTTCTCTTCACAATATCCCACAGATTCTCTATGGGGTTCAGGTCAGGAGAGTTGGCAGGCCAATTGAGCACAGTAATACCATGGTCAGTAAACCATTTACCAGTGGTTTTGGCACTGTGAGCAGGTGCCAGGTCGTGCTGAAAAATGTAATCTTCATCTCCATAAAGCATTTCAGCCGATGGAAGCATGAAGTGCTCCAAAATCTCCTGATAGCTAGCTGCATTGACCCTGCCCTTGATGAAACACAGTGGACCAACACCAGCAGCTGACATGGCACCCCACACCATCACTGACTGTGGGTACTTGACACTGGACTTCAGGCATTTTGGCATTTCCTTCTCCCCAGTCTTCCTCCAGACTCTGGCACCTTGATTTCCGAATGACATGCAAAATTTGCTTTCATCAGAAAAAAGTACTTGGTCAGGCGCTTCTGCCGCTGTTTATGGTTCAAAAGTGGCTTTACCTGGGGAATGCGGCACCTGTAGCCCATTTCCTGCACACGCCTGTGCACGGTGGCTCTGGATGTTTCCACACCAGACTCAGTCCACTGCTTCCTCAGGTTCCCCAAGGTCTGGAATCGGTCCTTCTCCACAATCTTCCTCAGGGTCCGGTCACCTCTTCTCGTTGTACAGCGTTTTCTGCCACATTTTTGCCTTCCAACAGACTTACCATTGAGGTGCCTTGATACAGCACTCTGGGAACAGCCTATTTGTTGAGAAATTTCTTTCTGGGTCTTACCCTCTTGCTTGAGGGTGTCAATGATGGCCTTCTTGACATCTGTCAGGTCGCTAGTCTTTCCCATGATGGGGGTTTTGAGTAATGAACCAGGCAGGGAGTTTTTAAAAGCCTCAGGTATCTTTTGCATGTGTTTAGAGTTAATTAGTTGATTCATAAGATTAGGGTAATAGGTTGTTTAGATAACCTTTTCTTGATATGCTAATTTATTGAGACAGGTTTTTTGGGTTATCAGGAGTTGTGGGCCAAAATCATCAGTATTAAAACAATAAAAGACCTGACAAATTTCAGTTGGGGGATAATGAATCTATAATATATGAAAGTTTAATTGTAATCATTACATTATGGTAAATAATGAAATTTAACACTATATGCTAATTTTTTGAGAAGGACCTATATGTATGTACAGTAGTTTATTTATGAAGATTTAAGAACAATGCAATGAATACACAGGATTTTCCGTGTAAAATATATACATTATCATTAAATTTTATTGCTCATAGAACTTAATACAACTGAACAAAATTATTAAACAGATCATCAAAATATATAAACCATTACATGAATATCTAACTGTATTTAAATAAATCATCGGACGAAAGAAGTACATCGACACTATAATTTATTTGTTAACCATATCAACCCAAAATATTGTTGTACACCACATTGACTAACTGAACTACGTGGCGACCAATCAGTGACTCGGGATTTCCATTACAGACAAAATTAGATGATTATATAGTAGATATATCTATATCAGGATAAGGGACATATTACCAGGATGGGATATCTATATATCAGGATGAGGGACATAAACATATACTGTACATACCAGATTGGGGGACATATACTGTATATACTGTATACAGTACATGGAAGGGGGCATATGCTGTATATATACCAGGATGGGGGGGCATATACTCTATATACCAGGATGGGGGGCATATACTGTGTATATACATGGAAGGGAAGCATATACTGTATATATACATGGAAGGGGGCTGTCCCAGTTCACGGGGAGGTTATCTTTATCATCCCCACCACTCAGACCGATTTGTCATGAACCGGGGTTGTTTGGTTGCCCCTGGTTCTTTCTGAAGGGGATTTATCTATACCCCACTTCCCAGTACCAGTTTGGAACTTGCAGCTCTCTGAAGCCCCCCTTACCCTCAGGTCAGCCAGGGTACTGCACCTAGGGTAATTAGTTGCCAGACAGGCTGCCTGCTATGTACTGACTAATGGACATGCTGCAACGAGGGCGATATAATTACTCCCACTCAGGCGGGAACAAAAAATATCAATGCCGCCGGTCGCTACAAAGCCTCCCAATTGCACAGGACAAATTCTGCTGCCACCAGCTCAGATTTCTTAATTATTAACAGGTCCGGAGCCAACCCAGATTAGTAGCGTAATTCACTTCACAGGACGTGACCGTACGTTATAGAGCAAGGAGAGACCAGCTAGTAATTTTATATTTTACTCCAAAAAAAAGTAGGCAGTGTTTACAGAGGTATAAAAGATATAAGGAAGACAAATATCATACGTACACTACAATTACAAATAAAGTGGGCTTAAAATTGAAAAAAACACCTAAATTTCATTGTGTCATATCAATTCATGGCTGACAGTGTGCTGTGGGGGAGGGACGATCACATATCCAGATGCATTACCCCTGTCTCTCAGCAGGACCCCAGGCAAAGACACGTGAAGACTGCTTTACTCACTTATTTCCTAGCCTAAAACCCAGGCACTCCCCTGTGGTGACCTCACTTAGAGGCTGAAACCTACCCTTTACTTAGAGTTATGGTAACTATTTTTTTCACCAATGCCCCTACCTGGACCGCACTGTTGTGTGAAGTGATTATTTTTATGGATTAAAGAATTTCCACACTAGAAGAAAATGGGTGAGTGCTGCTCTTTCTTTTTCTCTTATATTACGTAACTATTTTTATGCCTAGCTCGCTGTATGAATCTCGTATACGAAAGATACAATGATCAGGCTGTGCCCACAGCAGGGGGATTCTTTTAAGTGTAAACACGGTGTAATTACATGACCCACTTATGGAGAAACCCGTTCTTTGCACTCTTTGGGTTTAGCTTCTAGCGATTTCAGGGAGTTATAGATGCCATGATGGACATCCGGAATATATAATTTTTATATCTCTAGCCCTGATCGGTGCCAGTAGACATAACCTTCAGAGAACAATAGAATCTCATGCATTCTGTACCAATTTTAACCAGTACCAGGTGGGAGGGGGGAATGAGTAGGGTAGGAAGACCTGCCTGCCGCAGCACAGAGCCGTATAAATTCTTGAGGGAGGGGGGAAATGAGAGGGTTTAGGGATACACACACACAGGCATAGGGAGAAAGAGTGGCTCAGAATTCCAGCCGTGTGTAGGCAGGCAGGAGAAACTGCAGCTGAGGGCACTGTATGTGTAAGTGAAGTAATCAGAACTTTCCTATTTTCTGACAGGGGCATATACTGTATATATAACAGGATGGGGGGCATATACTGTATAGATATGGAAGGGGGCATATACTGTATATATACTAAGATGGGGAGCATATACTGTATATATACCAGGATGGGGGCATATACTGTATATACACTAAGATGGGGGGCATATACTGTATATATACCAGGATGGGGGGCATATACTGTATATATACCAGGATGGGGGCATATACTGTATATGTACCAGGATGGGGGCATATACTGTATATATACTAAGATGGGCATATACTGTATATATACCAGGATGGGGGGGTATATACTGTATATATACCAGGATGGGGGCATATACTGTATATATACTAAGATGGGGGGCATATACCAGGATGGGGGCATATACTGTATATATACTAAGATGGGGGGCATATACTGTATATATACTAAGATGGGGAGCATATACTGTATATATACCAGGATGGGGGCATATACTGTATATACACTAAGATGGGGGGCATATACTGTATATATACCAGGATGGGGGGCATATACTGTATACCAGGATGGGGGCATATACTGTATATGTACCAGGATGGGGGCATATACTGTTTATATACTAAGATGGGCATATACTGTATATATACCAGGATGGGGGGGGGGCATATACTGTATATATACCAGGATGGGGGCATATACTGTATATATACTAAGATGGGGGGCATATACTGTATATATACTAAGATGGGGGGCATATACTGTATATATACCAGGATGGGGGGCATATACTGTATATATACTAAGATGCAGAGCAGTCCAAACCCTGTATCGGGGCCCATCAAACTCTAGTTACACCACTGCTAACAATCCAGACTGTATATAATAAAGAGAAGCAATGATGGCTGAGGCAGGAAGATTGGTCAGACCCTGTCCACTGACGTATGTGAGCTGTATGTATACATGGCACCTTTGGTGCCGGAGCGGTGGTCCTGCACACGGAGCGCTATCATATACGGTGAAATCACGGGCGGTGCCCGCTGCGGCTCAGTTACAGGATCTGGTGACATTTGGCATCTTATGTGGAAAGATTAGAGCGATAATGATGCGATCATTGGGTTACACATGAGGCGGCTGCTCGTGCCAATAGTCCAGATTATTGCAGTGAGCAGAAGTCGCTGCGAGCCAAAGTCTGCACTGTGCATGAGGATGGCATCGCGTTCTGGCGCATCAGAACCCGACAGCACAGTCACAAGAAGCAGCCAGAGACGCACTGTCCCCACAGGTGCCCTGTCCCCACATGTGCGCTGTCCCCACAAGTGCGCTGCTTCCACATGTGCAGTCCCACACAGGTACGCTGTCCTAGACAGATGCGCTGCCTCCACAGGTGCACTGTCCCACACAGGTATGCAGTCCGGCACAAGTTTGCTGCCTACACAGGTGTGCTGTCCCACACAAGTGCGCTGCCTTCACAGGGGTGCTGTCCTCCACAGATGGGCTATTCCACACAGGTAGGCTGTCTCCACAGGTGCGCTGTCCCACACATGTACGCTGTCCTCCACAGATGGGCTGTCCTCACAGGTGCGCTGTCTCCACAGGTGCGCTGTCCTCCACAGATGGGCTGTCCTCACAGGTGCGCTGTCCCACACAGGTACACTGTCCTCCACAGATGGGCTATCCCACACAGGTACGCTGTCTCCACAGGTGCGCTGTCCCACACAGGTACGCAGTCCGGCACAAGTGCGCTGCCTCCACAGATGGGATGTCCTCACAGGTGCGCTATCCCACACAGGTGCGCTGTCCTCCACAGATGGGCTGTCCTCACAGGTGCGCTTTCCCACACAGGTAAGCTGTCTCCACAGGTGCGCTGTTGGATCGCCCCCAGGCGAAGGGCAGTGGGGTACTCGGTACCAGGTCTGTCTCTCTCAGTTCTGGGGATGTCACGGTCGGTGGCCCGACCCGGTCCGTGGCCCTTCCGAGGGGCGCCCAATTAAAGGTGAGCACCACAGGATAGTCCTCACAACTTTCGTGGATGTTTCTGATGTTCTCTAGCTCTGTCCCCCAGATGATATGGATAGGACAACCCGTATGACGGGGTAGGCCTGGAGCTATTTTATAGGTTTATAGGGACCCTAGAGACGCCCCTCTCCCACAATTTGCCTCCGTTGTCTTCATAGGTATTAAGGTCAAGCAGCCAACTTGGAATTAACTGTCCTGCCGGTCTCTGAAGTAATGCATAGAGCCTATTACTCCCTCGGTGTTCCGGCCACTGGCTACGCGCCTCGGAAGAATGTTGCCGGTCTTAAGGCAGGACTCCTCCCGATGTTATCTCCTTGTGCTGTGATCTCGTTTCTCACTCTCCACAATATTCTTCGCTTCTTGTCCTTTCTTAGGATGCTGCCGCAATGAAGTGCAGGCGCAGCTCCACAGCGTTCTATCTCGTGCTTGGCCTCTGTCAGGATCCCACCCCTGACAGAGACCCTCTGTCTGCAGCTCAGATGTTCCTCCTCCCCGTCTGCCTGACAGGTCCTCTCTGGGTCAAACCCAGGTAGCTTTCTGTCTAACTTCCTATCCAACCCACCAGTTTTACCCATCTGTGAGGAGTGGCTTAGTACATAGAACCTTTGCTCCCCCTGCTGGACTAGAGTGTGAAGTGTAGTGTGTGACTGTGATACCTGGTCAGGTGAACTCCTTTAGTACAATCAGACGTAACATCACTCCCCCTGGTGGAAGAGTGACATTACTGCAACGACTGTCTCCACAGATGGGCTGTCCTCACAGGTGCGCTGCCTCCACAGGTGCGCTGTCCTCCACAGATGGGCTGTCCTCACAGGTGCGCTGCCTCCACTGGTGCGCTGTCCTCCACAGATAGGCTGCCCCCACAGATGTGCTGTCCCACACAAGTGCGTCGCCTCCACAGATGGGCTGTCCCACACAGGTATGCTGCCCCCACAGATGCGCGGCCCTGTGCTCTTCCACACACACCTGGTCTATCCCACACAGGTACAATGTCCCACACAGGTACGCTGTCTCCACAGATGGGCTGTCCTCCACAGGTGCGCTGTCCTCCACAGATGGGCTGTCCTCACAGGTGCGCTGCCTCCACACAGGTACACTGTCTCCACAGGTGTGCTGTCCTCCACAGATGGGCTATCCCACACAGGTACGTTGTCTCCACAGGTGCGCTGTCCTCCACAGATGGGCTATCCCACACAGGTACGCTGTCTCCACAGGTGCGCTGTCCCACACAGGTACGCTGCCCCCACAGATGCGCGGCCCTGTGCTCTTGCACACACACCTGGTCTGGGTCTCAAATGCAGATTCAGCAGAAGCAGCAGTGTAATGCCGGCTGATGTAACCTGCTCACATGCGCAGCTGCTTGCAGTGTTTAAGTTGCGGGTCTAGTGCTGGTACCCCTGCGCTGGTGCCTGTGAGCACACCTGTGGCACACTGTCTTGCACATCTGCGGCATTCTCGCACACCTATAGCACCCTCGCACGCCTGTGGCACACTCTTACACTCCTTCGGCACACTCTCGCACGCCTGCGGCACACTGTCTCGAACACCCGCGGTACACTCTCTCACACACCCGCAGCATACTCTCGCTAGCCAGCGGCACACTCCCTCGCACACCTGCCGCACACTCTCCCACACCTGCTGCACATTCTCTCGCACGCCTGCGGCACACTCCCTCGCACATCTGCGGCAGTCTCGCAAGCCTGCGGCACACTCTCGCACGCCTGCGGCACACTCTCTCGCACACCTGCTGCACATTCTCTCGCACATCTGCCGCATACTCTCGCACAAGGTACAGTCGCAGGATGAACCGTCCTCCACTTTCTACTGATCTTTTTGTCTGTGGAGAAAAATTCTGAAACTGGGAAAATAATGAGCGGACTGTGGAGAAGAGTGACTCCTCACTGCCTGGAATCCATGGGCATAACAATAAAGGTATGTCTCCACGTTCAGGAAACCCAGCGCTTTGGATGCAGCGGATAAATAGGTAAATAGACATGCTGCAGTCTGTAAAGACGCGCCGCATGTCCGGTTACGCAGAGCTGCCGGATGCAGCCGTGTGCACATAGTGGAGACTGGATTTCATAAAATGCAATCCACAGCAAATCCTGATGTAATCCAGCACGTGGAAACATACCCTTATAGGTGGAAGGGTTGCAATCGTACCTGGACCCTGCACTCTGGGGGGCCACAGGTCCCTTTGACTCATGAAAAGACAACTACTATTAAAATTTCACAATAATTGTGGGCCCTATTGGAGCTTTTGCAAAGGGGCCCGAAAGCTTCAAGTTACGCCACTCCTGGTATCAAAACCATGTTGCACAAAGAGACCGAAATGTACAGCATAAAACCAGCGTTCACAGCAAGAACAAGACTACGCCACACTAAATTCTGCTGCATCGGGCCAGGCTGGAGTGGGGGCATCAGTCAGGGGCCGAGGCTGGAGTGGGGGCATCAGTCAGGGGCCGAGGCTGGAGTGGGGGCATCAGTCAGGGGCCGAGGCTGGAGTAGGAGCATCATTCAGGGGCCGAGGCTGGAGTGGGGGCATCAGTCAGGGGCCGAGGCTGGAGTGGGGGCATCAGTCAGGCTGAGGCTGGAGTAGGGACATCAGTCGGGGGCCAAGGCTGGAGTGGGGGCATCAGTCAGGGGCCGAGGCTGGAGTGGAGACATCAGTCAGGGGCCGAGGCTGGAGTGGGGTTGAGGTTGGGGGGGATCAGTCAGGCCGAGGTGGATCAGTCAGGCCGAGGTGGGGGGGGGGGATCGGTCAGGCTGAGGTTGGGGGGAATCGGTCAGGCCGAGGTTGGGGGGATCGGTCAGGGTGAGGCTGGGGGGGATCGGTCAGGGTGAGGCTGGGGGGGATCGGTCAGGCTGAGGTTGGGGGGATAAGTCAGGGTGAGGCTGAGGGGGTATCGGTCAGGGTGAGGCTGAGGGGGGATTGGTCAGGCTGAGGCTGGGAAGATCGGTCAGGCCGAGGTTGGGGGGATCGGTCAGGCTGGGGAGGATCGGTCAGGCTGAGGATGGGGGGGATCGGTCAGGCTGAGGTTGGGGGGATCGGTCAGGCTGGGGAGGATCGGTCAGGCTGGGGAGGATTGGTCAGGCTCAGGTTGGGGGGATCGGTCAGGCTCAGGTTGGGGGGATCGGTCAGGCTGGAGGGGATCTGTCAGGCTGAGGTTGGGGGGATCGGTCAAGCCGAGGTTGGGGGGGATCGGTCAGGCCGAGGTTGGGGGGGATCGGTCAGGGTGAGGCTGGGGGGATCAGTCAGGGTGAGCCTGGGGGGGATCGGTCAGTCAGGGTGAGGCTGGGGGGATCGGTCAGGCTGAGGTTGGGGGGATCAGTCAGGGTGAGGCTGAGGGGGTATCGGTCAGGGTGAGGCTGAGGGGGGATCGGTCAGGGTGAGGCTGAGGGGGGATCGGTCAGGGTGAGGCTGGGGGGATCGGTCAGGCCGAGGTTGGGGGGATCGGTCAGGCCGAGGTTGGGGGGATCGGTCAGGCTGAGGATGGGGGGATTGGTCAGGCTGAGGTTGGGGGGGATCGGTCAGGCTGAGGTTGGGGGGGATCGGTCAGGCTGAGGTTGGGGGGGATCGGTCAGGCTGAGGCTGGGGGGGGGGGGATCGGTCAGGCAGAGGCTGGGGGGGGATCGGTTAGGCTGAGGGGGATCGGTCAGGCTGAGGCTGGGGGGGGGATTGGTCAGGCTGAGGTTGGATCGGTCAGGCTGAGGCTGGGGGGGGATCGGTCAGGCTGATCTTGGGGGGATCGGTCAGGCTGAGGTTGGGGGGATCGGTCAGGCTGGGGAGGATCGGTCAGGCTGGGGAGGATTGGTCAGGCTCAGGTTGGGGGGATCGGTCAGGCTGGAGGGGATCTGTCAGGCTGAGGTTGGGGGGATCGGTCAGGCCGAGGTTGGGGGGATCGGTCAGGGTGAGGCTGGGGGGATCAGTCAGGGTGAGGCTGGGGGGATCAGTCAGGGTGAGCCTGGGGGGGATCGGTCAGTCAGGGTGAGGCTGGGGGGATCGGTCAGGCTGAGGTTGGGGGGATCAGTCAGGGTGAGGCTGAGGGGGTATCGGTCAGGGTGAGGCTGAGGGGGGATCGGTCAGGGTGAGGCTGAGGGGGGATCGGTCAGGGTGAGGCTGGGGGGGATCGGTCAGGCCGAGGTTGGGGGGATCGGTCAGGCTGGGGAGGATCGGTCAGGCTGGGGAGGATCGGTCAGGCTGAGGATGGGGGGATTGGTCAGGCTGAGGTTGGGGGGGATCGGTCAGGCTGAGGATGGGGGGATTGGTCAGGCTCAGGTTGGGGGGATCGGTCAGGCTGGAGGGGATCTGTCAGGCTGAGGTTGGGGGGATCGGTCAGGCTGAGGCTGGGGGGGATCGGTTAGGCTGAGGTTGGGGGGGATCGGTCAGGCTGAGGCTGGGGGGATCGGTCAGGCTGAGGTTGGGGGGGGGATCGTTCAGGTCGAGGCTGGGGGGGATCGGTCAGGCTGAGGCTGGGGGGGGATCGGTCAGGCAGAGGCTGGGGGGGGGGGATCGGTCAGGCAGAGGCTGGGGGGGGGGATCGGTTAGGCTGAGGGGGATCGGTCAGGCTGAGGTTGGATCGGTCAGGCTGAGGCTGGGGGGGGATCGGTCAGGCAGAGGCTGGGGGGGGATCGGTTAGGCTGAGGGGGATCGGTCAGGCTGAGGCTGGGGGGGGATCGGTCAGGCTGAGGTTGGATCGGTCAGGCTGAGGCTGGGGGGGGGATCGGTCAGGCTGAGGTTGGGGGGGATCGGTCAGGCTGAGGTTGGGGGGATCGGTCAGGCTGGGGAGGATCGGTCAGGCTGGGGAGGATTGGTCAGGCTCAGGTTGGGGGGATCGGTCAGGCTCAGGTTGGGGGGATCGGTCAGGCTGGAGGGGATCTGTCAGGCTGAGGTTGGGGGGATCGGTCAGGCCGTGGTTGGGGGGGATCGGTCAGGCCGAGGTTGGGGGGATCGGTCAGGGTGAGGCTGGGGGGATCAGTCAGGGTGAGCCTGGGGGGGATCGGTCAGTCAGGGTGAGGCTGGGGGGATCGGTCAGGCTGAGGTTGGGGGGATCAGTCAGGGTGAGGCTGAGGGGGTATCGGTCAGGGTGAGGCTGAGGGGGGATCGGTCAGGGTGAGGCTGAGGGGGGATCGGTCAGGGTGAGGCTGAGGGGGATCGGTCAGGCCGAGGTTGGAGGGATCGGTCAGGCTGAGGAGGATTGGTCAGGCTGGGGATGGGGGGATTGGTCAGGCTGAGGTTGGGGGGGATCGGTCAGGCTGAGGATGGGGGGGATCGGTCAGGCTGAGGATGGGGGGATTGGTCAGGCTCAGGTTGGGGGGATCGGTCAGGCTGGAGGGGATCTGTCAGGCTGAGGTTGGGGGGATCGGTCAGGCTGAGGCTGGGGGGGATCGGTTAGGCTGAGGTTGGGGGGGATCGGTCAGGCTGAGGCTGGGGGGATCGGTCAGGCTGAGGTTGGGGGGGGGATCGTTCAGGCCGAGGCTGGGGGGGATCGGTCAGGCTGAGGCTGGGGGGGGATCGGTCAGGCAGAGGCTGGGGGGGGGGATCGGTCAGGCAGAGGCTGGGGGGGGATCGGTTAGGCTGAGGGGGATCGGTCAGGCTGAGGCTGGGGGGGGATCGGTCAGTCTGAGGCTGGGGAGCATCGGTTAGGCTGAGGCTGGGGCTCGATGCCATCACTCGGGGTCTGCTGGAATCTGTCGGTTCTGCGGCTCCTCATTATTACACCCTTCACCTGCAGACACCGGAGGCGGGAAACTCGGTCTCTACAGTAACAGAGGACGCGAGCTCAGCCAATCACCGCGCGGCTTGTTGATAGGCGGGTGACGGTTGCCATGGCACTGACTGTAACTAACGGTCTGAGAGAAGAAAAGCCGTGAGTGCGACACCTCAGGACACCGGTGAGTGCAGCACGGAGTGCGAGGGACAACGGGAGAGCGCGGGGACAACGGGAGAGCATGGGGGACAACGGGAGAGCATGGGGGACAACGGGAGAGCATGGGGGACAACGGGAGAGCGCGGGGGAACAACGGGAGAGCGCGGGGAACAACGGGAGAGCGCGGGGAACAACGGGAGAGCGTGGGGAACAACGGGAGAGCGCGGGGAACAACGGGAGAGCGCGGGGAACAACGGGAGAGCGTGGGTGATAACAGGATTGAGCGGGAGAGTACGGGGACAACGGGAAAACGCGTGGAACAACGGGAGAGTACGGGGACAACGGGAAAACGCGTGGAACAACGGGAGAGCGTGGGGACAACGGGAATCCTCGGGGACAACGGGAGAGCATAGGGAGAGCGTGGGGGACACCGGGAGAACATGGGGACATCGGGAGAGCATGGGGGACATCGGGAGGGCACGGGGACAACGGGAGAGCACGGGGACAACGGGAGAGCGCGGGGGACAACGGGAGAGCGCGGGGGATAACAGGATTGAGCGGGGGACGACGGGAGAGTACGGGGACAACGGGAATCCTTGGAGGACAACGGGAGAGCATGGGGGACAACAGGAGAGCTTGGGGGACAACGGGAGAGCGCGGGGGACACCGGGAGAGCGCGGGGGACACCGGGAGAGCGCGGGGGACAACGGGAGAGCTTGGGGGACACCGGGAGAGCGCGGGGGACAACGGGAGAGCAGGGGAAAACGGGAAACCATGGGGGACATCGGGAGAGCACTGGGACTATAGAAGAGTGTGGGGGACAACGGGAGAGCAGGGGTAAACGGGAAACCATGGGGGACATCGGGAGAGCACTGGGACTATGGAAGAGTGTGGGGGACAACGGGAGAGCAGGGGTAAACGGGAAACCGCGGGGGACATCGGGAGAACACAAGGACAATGGGAGAGGGCGGGGGACAACGGGAGAGCGCGGGGATAACAGGAGTTAGCGGGGGATGACGGGAGAGTACGGGGACAACGGGAAAACGCGTGGGACAACGGGAGAGCACTGGGACAACGGGAGAGCGTGGGGACAACAAGAATCCTCGAGGGACACCGGGAGAGCGCGGGGGACAGCGGGAGAGAGCGGGGGACAACGGGAGAGCTCGGGGGACACCAGGAGAGCGCAGGGGAAAACGGGAAACCACGGGGGACATCGGGAAAGCACTGGGACAGTGGGAGAGCATGGGGGACAACGGGAGAGCAGGGGAAACCGGGAAACCGCGGGGGGACATCGGGAGAACACAGGGACAATGGTAGAGAGTGGGGGACAATGGTAGAGAGTGGGGGACAACGGGAGAGAGTGGGGGACAACGGGAGAGCGTGGGGGACAACGGGAGAACACGGGGACAACAGGAGAGCACGGGGGACAATAAGAGAGAGCGCGGGGGCAACGGGAGAGCGCGGGGGACAACGGAAAAACGCGAGGACAACTGGAGAGCTCGGGGGACAACGGGAAAACGCCGGGACAACGGGAGAGCTCGGGGGACAACGGGAGAGCAGAGGAAAACGGGAAATCGCGAGTGACAACGGGAGAACACAGGGACAATGGGAGAGCCCGGGGGACAACGGGTGAGCACTGGGACAACGGGAGACCGTGGGGGACAATGGGAGAACACGGGGACAACGGGAGAGTGTGGGGACAACCGGAGAGTGTGGGGACAACGGGAGAGCGCGGGGACAACGGGAGAGCACGGGGGACAACGGGAGAGCACGGGGGACAACGGGAGAGCTCGGGGGACAACGGGAGAGCTCGGGGGACAACGGGAGAGCTCGGGGGACAACGGGAGAGCTCGGGGGACAACGGGAGAGCTCGGGGGACAACGGGAGAGCGCGGGGACAACGGGAGAGTGCGGGGACAACGGGAAAGCACGGGGGATAACGGGAAAGCGCGGGGGACAATGGGAGAGCGTGGGGGAAAGCACGGGGGACAACGAGAGACCAAGAGACAAAATCAGAAAGTAGACAGTTGAATACAGACACCCATGTAATATCACATGTGTAATATCAGGTGTCATACAGACACGCCTTCCCCTTGTATTATCACATGTGTAACACCGGCACTCTTGTGTAATATCACATGTGTAATATCACATGTGTAATATCACATGTGTAATATCACATGTGTAATATCACATGTGTAATACAGACACTCCCCATGTAATATCACATGTGTAATACAGACACTCCCCGTGTAATATCACACGTGTAATACAGACACTCCCCGTGTAATATCACATGTGTAATACAGACACTCCCCATGTAATATCACGTGAAATACAGACACTCCCCATGTAATATCACACATGTAATACAGACTCTCCCCGTGTAATATCACGTGTAATACAGACACTCCCTGTATATATGTAATATGTGTAAGGGCGCATGCTTTGCATGTTGTGTATGTTTAGTTCTTTGTTTAAGGCAGTGCCCTTTATTATTTATTTAGTTACTGGAGAGGCTTCATGTAGGTCACACAGCACTTACTCATTCAGATATGCATGACAGCTTATGTGATGTCTCTTATCCGGCCGGCCGTTCACCGAGCGCCGGAGAGAAACTGCTCTCTTATGTAATGTTATATATGCAGCTCAGGGCGCGGTAATGGAGATGAGGGCAAAACCTCTGAACCCCAGTATGTCGTCTATATGTAACAATAATCTATAGTCACAGTGTACATACATTACTGATCCTGAGTTACATCCGGTATTATACCCCAGAGCTGCACTCACTATTCTCCTGGTGCAGTCACTGTGTACACACATTACATTACTGATCCTAAGTTACCTCCTGTATTATACTCCAGAGCTGCACTCACTATTCTGCTGGTGCAGTCACTGTGTACATACATTACATTACTGATCCTGAGTTACATCCTGTATTATACCCCAGAGCTGCACTCACTATTCTGCTGGTGCAGTCACTGTGTACACACATTACATTACTGATCCTGAGTTACATCCTGTATTATACTCCAGAGCTGCACTCACTATTCTGCTGCTGCAGTCACTGTGCACATACATTACTGATCCTAAGTTACCTCCTGTATTATACTCCAGAGCTGCACTCACTATTCTGCTGGTGCAGTCACTGTGTACATACATTACATTACTGATCCTGAGTTACATCCTGTATTATACCCTGGAGCTGCACTCACTATTTTGCAGTTGCTGTGTACATATTACAGTGAGTGCAGCTCTGGAGTGTAGTGTGGGGTGTGCTGTTTGCACACTGCGGCCCCCCGCTGTCTGGCCCCTGTACAGTCCTTGTGTGCTCAGTGTCTGCTGTGTCTCCTGCCATTGCAGGATGAGTCATTATTTTGGATCTGTAGGGATTACCAGCTCAGGTGGAGGCACAGGATCTGTAGGGATTACCAGCGCAGGTGGAGGCACAGGATCTGTAGTGACCATTCATAGGCAGGAGTGCTGGTGCAGCATCTTCTCATTGTGCAGTGGTCCGGGGATCCAGGTGGTGGGCTTCCATCATTTTTATTGCTGTAGACATAACCCATATTCTGAGCGTCAGGTCAGCGCTAATCCCCCAACAGCTGTAATCAGCTCTCACTGGGTGGATTAATGTCCTTACACGGAGCCGCCATGGAGGATATGAAAGAGGGATTTAACTGCAGTGAGGGGTGTCAGCCTGACCCCCAGACATGCTGGGGCTTGGTAGTGCACCTGCTGGACCTCTAATGCTTCATCAAGGAAAGCAGCAGAGCATTGTGCAGTGTAAACCAGAAGTTTCCATCCACTATATATACAGACACATCTGCAGGTTTTTCCCAATATCTGACATGAAATCAGAATAAACCTTTCCCGGTTTAGGTCAGTTAGGATTATTATAATTATTAATATTTACCAAATGCCGGAATATTGAGAGAGTGAAGGTTTAAGGCATTTTTATTACTTACTGCAAAGTCAAAAGTTGACATATGCTGTGTCAGGAAATAGAAAGAAGTTCTGACTGCTTCAATTACAGATACAGAGCTCTCAGATGCAGTTTCCTGTGCTGCGTGTGTAATCTTAAACCCCTCATTTCCCCCTCCATCAAGAATTTGTATGGCTTTGAGCTGCAAAGCAGATCTCCTTAAACTCCCATGGTACAGAATGCATGGGATTCTATTGTTTTTTTAAAGTTACATTTATGGGCACCGTTCTGGGCTAGATATATATGGATTATATATTCCGGATGTCCATCGAGAGATCTATAACTCCCTGAAACTGCTAGAAGCTAAACCCAAGGAGTGCAAAGTGCGGGTTTCTCCGTAAGAGAGTCGTGTAACTACGCCCTGTTTACACTTAAAAGAATCCCTCTGACGTAGCGCACATCCTGATCATTGTGTCTTTCGTATGCGAAGTTCATACAGCAAGCTATGCATAGAAATGATAGCCATAACTCTAAGAAAAGGGGAGGGATTCAGCCTCTTAAGTGAGTTCACCACAGGGGGAGTGCCTGGGTTTTAGGCTAGGAAATAAGTGAGTTAATCAGCAGTCTTCACGTGTCTTTTGTCCGGAGTCTAGCTGCTATACAGATGTGTGTTGCATCTTGATGTGTCCCCTCCTCCACAGCACATGGTCAGCCATAAGATGAGATGACATAACGAAATGTAAGTGTTTTTTTCAAATTTAATCCCATTTTATTTGTAATTGTGCTGTACATATCATAATTTTCTTCTTTTTAATATCTTTTATACTTCTGTAAACACTGCCTACCTTTTTTGCAGTAAAATATATAAAATTACTAGCTTGTCTCTCCTTGCTCTATAACGAACTGTCACGTCCTCTGAAGTCAATTACGCTACTAATCTCGGTTGGCTCTGGACCCGTTAATAATTAGAAAATCGGACCTGGTGGTAGCGGATTTGTCCTGTGCATTTGGGAGGCTTTGTAGAGACGGCGGCGTTGTTAATTATTGTTTGCGCATGAGTGGGAGTAGTTATATCGCCCTCGATGCAGCGTGCCCATTAGCCAGTACAAAGTAAGGCAGCCTTTCTGGTGACTAATTATCCTAGATGCAGAACCGTGTCTGACCTGAGGGTAAGGGGGGCGTCAGAGCTGCAAGTTCCAAACTGGAAATGGGATATAGATAAATCCCCATCAGAAAGAACCAGGGGCAACCAATTACCCCGGTTCATGACAAATTGGTGTGAGTGGTGGGGATGATAAGGGTATCCTCTCTGGGATCCCTGACACACTGAGAGTACTTTGCATTTACACAATTCTGGACGGCCCATATGATGATGTCATGTGTTTGGAAAGCTTCTAATAGGTTTTTTGGCAACATCTGAGTTAATTACACTGTGTTCCAAATTATTATGCACAAACAGTTTTTGAGTGATAAGGTTAGAATTTTTTGTTTGTCATGTAAACTCATTGATGGTGATGTGTGTCAGGGCTCTTTATATCACTGAAAGCAATTGCAGATACCTGTGCAAATTAGTTTGGCAGGTGTGTCCAAATAAAGGCAAGACTACTTAAGAAGGCTGTTCCACATTATTAAGCAGCCTACATTTTTGGCCAAAATGGGAAAGAAAAAGGATGTGTCGGCTGCTGAGAAGCAACAAATTGTGGAGTATTTAGGTCAAGGCATGACTACAATCAACATTGCCAAGACACTTCATCGTGATCATCGCACAATGAAGAAGTATGTAGCTGATTCCCAGCACACACGTGTGCGTGCTGATAAGGAAAAATTGAGGACTCTTTCCAACAGGCAATTGCGTAAGGTTAAAAGAGCAGCTGCAAAAATGCCTGGTCATAGCAGCAGACAAGTTTTTGAAGCTGCTGGTGCCTCCAACGTCCCCAGAACAACAAGATGCAGGGTCCTTCAGAGGTGCGTAAGCCATCCTGTCGACCACCTCTATCCACTGCACACAAGCAGAAACAGCTCCAGTGGGCCAAACAATACATGAAGACTGACTTCCAAACTGTTTTGTTCACCGATGAGTGCCGTGCAATGCTCGATGGTCCAGATGGATAGAGTGGAGGATGGCTAGTTGATGGACACCCCACGAAAACACGGCTAAGGCGCCAATAAGGAGGAGGTGGAGTAATGTTTTGGGCTGGAATCGTGGGGAGAGAGATTGTCGGCCCCTTTATGATCCCTGAAGGGGTAAAGATGAACTCCATGAACTCCATAATCTATGTGGAGTTTCTAAAAACACTTCCTGCCATGGTTCAAGAGGAAGAACCGTGCTTTCCACAGCAGGATCATTTTCATGCATGATAATGCACTGTCTCATGCTGCAAAAAACACATCTGCATCTCTGGCTGCTATGGGCATAAAAGAGGACAAACTTATGGTGTGGCCACCATCTTCCCCTGACCTCAACCCCATTGAGAACCTCTGGAGCATCATCAAAAGGAGTGCCTATGATGGCGGGAGGCAGTTCACATCTAAGCAACAGCTCTGGGAGGGTATTCTGTCCACATGCAAAACAATTGAAGCAGAAACCATCCAAAAACTGACAAATTCAATGGACGAGAGAGTTCAGAAGCTTCTTTCGAACAAGGGGTCCTATGTGCAAATGTAACATCACCTAGAATAAAGTTTTCACTTGAAAACTGTTTGATTTCATTTTGTAATAAGCTGATAATGCTTATAACTTCACAATTGACCATTTATTTGTTCAAAATAAAATAAAAAAGGTTGAAAACTCTGCTGTGCATAATAATTTGGAACATGCATTTTGAGTGTTTATTTTTTTTAAAAAGATACTGTTTTCATAGGCAGTTTGTTCCAAAACATTGAAATTATACTAGAATAGTAGATGACTGGAAAATAACAATGACTGCAATTCAGATAGGTAATTTAGAGAAAATATGAGGAAATATTATTTGCATAATAATTTGGAACACAGTGTAGAGACACACCTGTGGATGTATTTTAATGCACACCTGAAACACACTGCTACTTTGTGTAGCATCATGGGAAAGTCGAGAAATCAGCCAAGATTTCAGGAAGAGAATTGTGAACTTGCACAAGTCTGGCTCATCCTTGGGTACGTTGGGGGGCACATTGTATATACCGCTGCCCCTTGTACCGGGCTCTGTACTGTAGATGGTGAGGCCACGTTGTATATACCGCTGCCCCTTGTACCGGACTCTGTACTGTAGATGGTGGGGGCATGTTGTATATACCGCTGCTCCGTGTGCTGGGCTCTGTACTGTAGATGGTGGGGGGCACATTGTATATACCGCTGCCCCTTGTACCGGGCTCTGTACTGTAGATGGTGGGGGCACGTTGCATATACCGCTGCTCCGTGTGCTGGGCTCTGTACTGTAGATGGTGGGGGGCACGTTGTATATACCGCTGCCCCTTGTACCGGACTCTGTAATGTAGATGGTGGGGGCACGTTGTATATACCGCTGCTCCGTGTGCTGGGCTCTGTACTGTAGATGGTGGGGGGCACGTTGTATATACCGCTGCCCCGTGTGCTGGGCTCTGTACTGTAGATGGTGGGGGGCACGTTGTATATACCGCTGCCCCGTGTGCTGGGCTCTGTAATGTAGATGGTGGGGGCACGTTGTATATACCGCTGCCCCGTGTGCTGGGCTCTGTAATGTAGATGGTGGGGGCACGTTGTATATACCGCTGCCCCGTGTGCTGGGCTCTGTACTGTAGATGGTGGGGGGGTACCTTGTATATACTGCTGCCCCGTGTGCTGGGCTCTGTGCTGTAGATGGTGGGGGCATGTTGTATATACCGCTGCCCCGTGTGCTGGACTCTGTACTGTAGATGGTGGGAGCACGTTGCATATACCGCTGCCCCGTGTGCTGGGCTCTGTACTGTAGATGGTGGGGGGCACGTTGTATATACCGCTGCCCCGTGTGCTGGGCTCTGTAATGTAGATGGTGGGGGCACGTTGTATATACCGCTGCCCCGTGTGCTGGGCTCTGTAATGTAGATGGTGGGGGCACGTTGTATATACCGCTGCCCCGTGTGCTGGGCTCTGTACTGTAGATGGTGGGGGGGTACCTTGTATATACTGCTGCCCCGTGTGCTGGGCTCTGTGCTGTAGATGGTGGGGGCATGTTGTATATACCGCTGCCCCGTGTGCTGGACTCTGTACTGTAGATGGTGGGAGCACGTTGCATATACCGCTGCCCCGTGTGCTGGGCTCTGTACTGTAGATGGTGGGGGCACGTTGTATATACCGCTGCCCTGTGTGCTGGGCTCTGTACTGTAGATGGTGGGGGCACGTTGTATATAACGCTGCTCTGTGTGCTGGGCTCTGTACTGTAGATGGTGGGGGGCACGTTGTATATACCGCTGCCCCGTGTTCTGGGCTCTGTGCTATAGATGGTGGGGGCACGTTGTATATACCGCTGCCCCGTGTGCTGGACTCTGTGCTGTAGATGGTGGGGGCACATTGTATATACCGCTGCCCCGTGTGCTGGACTCTGTGCTGTAGATGATGGGGGGAACATTGTATATACCGCTGCCCCGTGTGCTGGGCTCTGTACTGTAGATGATGGGGGGAACATTGTATATACCGCTGCCCCGTGTGCTGGGCTCTGTACTGTAGATGGTGGGGGCATGTTGTATATACCGCTGCCCCGTGTGCTGGGCTCTGTACTGTAGATGATGGGGGGAACATTGTATATGCCACTACACGCTGCCCCGTGTGCTGGGCTCTGTACTTTAGATGGTGGAAGGGCACGTTGTATATACCGCTGCCCCGTGTGCTGGGCTCTGTACTTTAGATGATGGGGGGCACGTTGTATATACCGCTGCCCCGTGTGCTCGGCTCTGTACTGTAGATGGTGGGGAGCACGTTGTATATACCACTGCCCCGTGTCCTGGGCTCTGTACTGTAGATGGTGGGGGGCACGTTGTATATATTGGGGTGGTGGTGCATGTTAATAGTCACCCAGCTTTCCAGGATCAGACGTAGCGGCTTGTCAGTGTGACAGCTCGGGGGTTTCTTGGTCTCGGGCCGTTCGTGTCTCTGGTGCTTTGCTGCTTCCTATGGTGATCGTTCTCCTTTCTTCCTAGATGTTGTCCAGCTCGCAGAGATGCCAAGCAACATCCAGAGCCAAGTGCAATCCCCGCGTGGCCCCGACCTGACCGGACAGGAAGAGGCCACGGTAATAAGTGCTGTAGAAATTGGGTCTTTTTTTTAACCCTCATTGTGCGGCTTAGGAGGACAGATGTCAGCGATAATCTGGGCACAAGCAAATCACATCAGACAGATGCTCAGATATAAAAGGATTGGTCCTACCTGCTACCTCAGGTACAGCGGGGGCAGGTAATCCCCCACAATGCCTAGACCGTATCTGCACCTTCAACAGCAGTGGGTATTGTAGGTATCAGCCGGAGCAGGTAACAATCCAACTCTATAATTCTGATAATGGGAGTATGGGCCGCACCGTCCTGCTGATATGGGGAGCACGGGCCGCACCGTCCTGCTGCTGATATGGGGAGTAGGGGCCGCACCATCCTTCTGCTGATATGGGGAGCACGGGCTGCACCGTCCTCCTGCTGATATGGGGAGCACGGGCCGCACCGTCCTGCTGCTGATATGGGGAGCACGGGCCGCACCGTGCTGCTGCTGATATGGGGAGCACGGGCCGCACCGTCCTGCTGCTGATATGGGAGCACAGGCCGCACCGTCCTGCTGCTGATATGGGGAGCACGGGCCGCACCGTCCTGCTGCTGATATGGGGAGCACGGGCCGCACCGTCCTGCTGCTGATATGGGGAGCACGGGCCGCACCGTCCTGCTGCTGATATGGGGAGCACGGGCCGCACCGTCCTGCTGCTGATATGGGGAGCACGGGCCGCACCGTCCTGCTGATATGGGGAGCACGGGCCGCACCGTCCTGCTGCTGATATGGGGAGCACGGGCCGCACCGTCCTGCTGCTGATATGGGGAGCACGGGCCGCACCGTCCTGCTGCTGATATGGGGAGCACGGGCCGCACCGTCCTGCTGCTGATATGGGGAGCACGGGCCGCACCGTCCTGCTGCTGATATGGGGAGCACGGGCCGCACCGTCCTGCTGCTGATATGGGGAGCACGGGCCGCACCGTCCTGCTGCTGATATGGGGAGCACGGGCCGCACCGTCCTGCTGCTGATATGGGGAGCACGGGCCGCACCGTCCTGCTGCTGATATGGGGAGCACGGGCCGCACCGTCCTGCTGATATGGGGAGCACGGGCCGCACCGTCCTGCTGCTGATATGGGGAGCACGGGCCGCACCGTCCTGCTGCTGATATGGGGAGCACGGGCCGCACCGTCCTGCTGCTGATATGGGGAGCACGGGCCGCACCGTCCTGCTGCTGATATGGGGAGCACGGGCCGCACCGTCCTGCTGCTGATATGGGGAGCACGGGCCGCACCGTCCTGCTGCTGATATGGGGAGCACGGGCCGCACCGTCCTGCTGCTGATATGGGGAGCACGGGCCGCACCGTCCTGCTGCTGATATGGGGAGCACGGGCCGCACCGTCCTGCTGCTGATATGGGGAGCACGGGCTGCATCGTCCTCCTGCTGATAATGGGGAGCACGGGCCGCATCGTCCTCCTGCTGATATGGGGAGCACGGGCCGCACCGTCCTCCTGCTGATATGGGGAGCACGGGCCGCACCGTCCTGCTGCTGATATGGGGAGCATTGGCCGCACCGTCCTGCTGCTGATATGGGGAGCACGGGCCGCACCGTCCTGCTGCTGATATGGGGAGCACGGGCCGCACCGTGCTGCTGCTGATATGGGGAGCATGGGCCGCACCGTGCTGCTGCTGATATGGGGAGCACGGGCCGCATCGTCCTGCTGCTGATATGGGGAGCACGGGCCGCACTGTCCTGCTGCTGATATGGGGAGCACGGGCCGCACCGTCCTCCTGCTGATAATGGGGAGCACCGTCCTGCTGATATGGGGAGCACGGGCCGCACCGTCCTCCTGCTGATATGGGGAGCACGAGCCGCACCGTCCTCCTGCTGATATGGGGAGCACGGGCCTCACCGTCCTCCTGCTGATATGGGGAGCACGGGCCGCACCGTCCTCCTGCTGATATGGGGAGCACAGGCCGCACCGTCCTGCTGCTGATATGGGGAGCACGGGCCGCACCGTCCTGCTGCTGATATGGGGAGCACGGGCCGCACTGTCCTGCTGCTGATATGGGGAGCACGGGCCGCACCGTCCTGCTGCTGATATGGGGAGCACGGGCCGCACCGTCCTGCTGCTGATATGGGGAGCACGGGCCGCACCGTCCTACTGATGATATGGGGAGCACGGGCCGCACCGTCCTGCTGCTGGTATGGGGAGTCTGGGCCACACCGTCCTGCTGCTGGTATGGGGAGTCCGGGACGCACCGTCCTGCTGCTGATATGGGGAGCACGGGCCGCACCGTCCTGCTGCTGATATGGGGAGCACGGGCCGCACCGTCCTGCTGCTGATATGGGAGCACGGGCCGCACTGTCCTGCTGCTGATATGGGAGCACGGGCCGCACTGTACTGCTGATATGGGGAGCACGGGCCGCACCGTCCTGCTGATGATATGGGGAGCACGGGCCGGACCGTCCTGCTGATGATATGGGGAGCACGGGCCGCACCGTCCTGCTGCTGGTATGGGGAGTCCGGGCCGCAACGTCCTGCTGCTGATAAGGGGAGTCCGGGCCGCACCGTCCTGCTGCTGATATGGGAGCACGGGCCGCACCGTCCTGCTGCTGATATGGGGAGTCAGGGCCGCACCGTCCTGCTGCTGGTATGGGGAGTCCGGGCCGCACCGTCCTGCTGCTGATATGGGGAGCTTCCTTATTGCCCCCACATGTGGGGTGATCTATCGGACTCTGGTGACCTTGGTGACATTACTGCTAGACATGGGCTGTGGACAGGTTTACTGAGGGTCTGGTGTGTACAGGACTGTGTCATCCATCAGGTAATGTGGTTCCTTGTCTTCTGTCCATTTGATAGATGACCCCGTCAGCCTTTCTGCGAGAGATGTCCTTCACGACAGAGCAGCGTTTGGCCAACACCAGAGACATGCGTCCTCTGCGGATAATTCAGATGCTGGACATGAGTGAAACCACCCATCAGAAGGTGCGAGCTGCACTCTGATCAGCGGCGCCCAAAGCAGCGAGGTCATGTGCTCCGTGTGCCTCAGTTCTCACATAATGTACCACCATAACGTCCATGTGGTGTGTGTCTGTGTCCTTGTGTGTCTGTGTCTATGTGGTGTGTGTGTCCATGTGGTGTGTGTCTGTGTCCTCATGTGTCCATGTGGTGTCTGTGTCCTTGTGTGTCCATGTGGTGTGTGTGTGTCTGTGTCCATGTGGTGTGTGTCCATGTGGTGTGTGTCTGTGTCCTTGTGTGTCCATGTGGTGTGTGTGTGTCTGTGTCCATGTGGTGTGTGTCTGTGTCCTTGTGTGTCCATGTGGTGTGTGTGTGTCTGTGTCCATGTGGTGTGTGTCTGTGTTCTCGTGTGTCCATGTGGTGTATGTGTGTGTCTGTGTCCTTGTGTGTCCATGTGGTGTGTGTCTGTGCCCATGTGGTGTGTGTCCATGTGGTGTCTGTGTCCTTGTGTGTCCGTGTGGTGTGTGTGTCCTTGTGTGGTGTGTGGCTATGCCCATGTTTTGTGTGTCTGTGTCCTTGTGTGTCCATGTGGTGTGTGTCCTTGTGTGTCCATGTTGTGTGTGTTTCCATGTGTGTGTCTGTGTCCATGTGGTGTGTGTCCTTGTGTGTCCATGTTGTGTGTGTGTCCATGTGGTGTGTGTCTGTGTCCTTCTGTGTCCATGTGTGTGTGTCCATGTGTGTCCATGTGGTGTGTGTGTCCATGTGGTGTGTGTCTGTGTCCTTGTGTGTCCATGTGGTGTGTGTGCTTCCTGCTTCCGCGGTCATTAATGAAAACAAAATCGATTGAACAGAAAGCGTAGTATCAGTAATGAGACCCTATACCCAGTGGTACACAGGGTCAGAGTATTGTAGGACACTCTCATATACTCATAAAACCAGAAGAAAAGAGGGAAAGTGACAAGTACCATTTTAATTAAACACAAAAGTACATAGACACAAGAACAATAGTAATTACTAGATGCGCAGTGTGGAACAGAGGTGCAGAAAGGACCCGAACCCGTAAGGTGTAAGGTGGGGGCACATGGAAGTAGCGGCATTACCAGTAACGTGCCAGTTCATCGGAGGGGCTGCTGGCACGGACCCCGGCATGGAGACTGCGGGTGAGACCCTGTGCTAATGGCAGCAGCCATACATACTACCTACTTTTCCCACTTTTCCTTCCTGTGACTCTTGGTATGAGCGTCTAAATTATTATTACTCAGCTGGGACGGTGTGACATTCGTCTGTCTAGGGAGGCTCTAAACTTTGCGATCCCGTGAAGGGTATAGGAAGAGGTGATAGAAATGGTGTGTGTCACTGGCACGTTACTGGTAATGCCGCTACTTCCATGTGCCCCCATCCCCCACCTTACACCTTACGGGTTCGGGTCCTTTCTGCACCTTTGTTCCACATTGCACATCTAGTAATTCCTATTGTTCTTGTGTCTATGTACTTTTGATATAAATTGTGTTTAATTAAATTGCTACTATTCACTTTTTACTTTGGACTTTCTCTCTCTTTGATTTTTCTTGTGGTTTTATCCGCAGTCATTAATGTTTATTCCCTTTGTTCTGACTTGTTCTTGCTGTTTCTTGTAGTTCTCCTCCGTGGATCTAGAACAAGCCCTCTTCCGGCCTTTCCCTTCAGAAATTATCTTCCAGAACTACATTCCCTGTGAAACGTATGAGGTGCCCCTAGTGCTGAGGAACAATGACAAGGTGAGGCCCTGCCCGGTGTACGTGTGGTGACCGCACATCATAAGGCCTACACCTTCATCTGTCACGTGTGGTTGTCCATCGTGGTCCAGGGGTGATCATCCATCATGGTCCAGGGGTGACTATCCATCACGGTCCAGGGGTGATCGTCCATCACGGTCCAAGAGTGATCGTCCATCACGGTACAGGGGTGATCGTCCATCACGGTCCATGGGTGATCGTCCATCACGGTCCATGGGTGATCGTCCGTCACGGTCCATGGGTGATCGTCCGTCACGGTCCAGGGGTGATCGTCCATCACGGTCCAGGGGTGATCGTCCATCACGGTCCAGGGGTGATCGTCCATCACGGTCCAGGGGTGATCGTCCATCACGGTCCAGGGGTGATCGTCCATCACGGTCCAGGGGTGATCGCCAATAACGGTCCAGGGGTGATCATGCTCTTCAGTGCAGAGTTTGACTTACAGTTGCTTCTTTTTAACTCTTTCAGGTTCCCCGTCTGGTAAAAGTCACTCAAGAGAGTTCACCCTACTTCCAGATTGTCAGCCCTAATGACGTGTGTCACAAAGTGGCTCCGGGCATGCCATCCACGTTCCGTGTCCTCTTCACCCCTGAGGAGAATAAGGTAATATGGGGCATGATCAGCATGAGCGGCTGATTCAACCAGAATCTACAGCTTTCAGTTCTTCACTAGAGCCCTCCCAATTGGTATATATTACATGTGAATGCACCAATGCTGGAAACGTTTTTAATTGCTGACATAAGAGAATATTTTCTATTTTCTAGCATTGGGGCCCACAGTGGAGTGCTAGTGTCCCCACCATCAGTGCTAGGCTTCCGAAGGGGTGACTTTGTGGTGTCTGCAGACAATGGTCAGCTGAGTATAATCCTGTGTGTTGTGTGTCCCGTGGGTACTGGTTAGGGTCCGTCATCTGGATCCTCCATCCTTCTTATTGCCCTGGGCTTCCCTTTGCCCCCATCTCCGGTTCTCTGCTCTTAGCCCATTGACTGTGTTCTGTATTTCCTTGCTGCCTCTTTCTGGCTCTTCTCCGAGCCTCTGCCGCCTTTTTTTGCACTGTTTTCATGGGGGTTGCTCTTCCAGGTAATCCCCTTCATCAATGACTCTTCTTGTGGCTAGACTAACTTTGTTCCGCCTGCAGGATGACCAGGTAGCACCCCTGAACCACCCAGGGTCGGAGACCAGTCAAACTTCGATGCCCTTAAAAGCTTTTCGCACTCTTTTCTTAGGAAGAGGCTTATTTTCCTGTGTTTTTCTTTCCTGAACTGTCTGCACTGCTGCAAACACTGTTGCTCGCCTCTTCTCCTGTCATGGCAGAAGCTTCAGGAAGCGTTCAGACGGGTGTCCCGTGCTTTGAGAGCATAGTGTCGTGGTTTAGTGGCTCGTGCACCTTTCTTAGTATTGGTTGTCTCCCTTTTGGGCCTATTTCCATTTTCTTCCCTCACAACGTCCTCTCCTTGAGAAGGTTCCCCATCTTCCTTAGATAGTTCTTCCTGTCACACTCCTTTAATTAGTTTTTTCGTACTGTGACAATTGTCTGCCATGTGGTCAGCCAGGCTTTCTCTGCGCCCCGTGACTTAACACTCCACCTCCCCAAGATTCCCCACTAGACTTGACCTTTCTGAATTGGTCCAGTCTTTGAACCAGGCCATAAGTAACTCGGCCAGTTTATCCTAATCTTTGGTCCATTGTTTAGAGACAGCCCAGCTCGCTCACAAGCATTTGCTTGCTCAATCATTTCTCCTGGCTTCTTCTGACCTAGAGCTTGAGAACACGGCCCTTGCAGATGCTCTTATAGGAGACATGGGGTTATGTCCCATAGCTCCTCCACGAACTCTCCTGAAGCGGAGCCACCACACATGATTCTTCTTCTCCTGCTCAGTCCCTGGTAGACACATTGGCACTGTAGGACACCCTCCAGGTCAAGGACGACTCTGCTACTCCCAGTTGGGAAGCAGTTTCCTTCCGCTGACAACATGTCTCATTTCCCAGCCATGAAGACTTTGACGATCTTCTTGCCAAAGAATGGGAATAACAAGATAGGCTCATGCCTTTCTCAAGGTGATTGGAAACCCTCTATCCTGTTGCTGAAGAATTGGTTGTCATATGGTCTGTATCTTCTCAGTGAACCCCCTTTTCTCTGTTTCTACCTCCCTGGTGGTTGACAGCCTCTGCTCTGCTCTCCGGCAGGCCCTTCCTTCCTCTTTAATTGCATGACTTGACGTCAGTCTGTAGGGCTGTGAAATTGTCTTCAACCATCACACCACTCTTGGTCTGTGAAGGAATCCCGCCTTTCTGGAACTAAGACTCATCTTACTGGTTCCCTCCAACTGGTCCTCCCTCCTCAGGGATCATCTGCTTCAAGTACAGACCAACAACTCAAGCGCTGTGGCCACCCGAGCCATCATGAGAGTGCCGGGAGCCTTTGAGCCATGAGAGGAACCACCAGGAGTCTTCTGTGGGCGGAGCTGCTCGGTCCGCATTCCCTGTGTGCAATACTGGGCTCCGACTTTTCCCCTCCCAAGAACATCTGGATCTGGGCAGTGGACTCTCCTGCCTGAATTATGCAGAATGCTAAGCCTTCACTGGGGCTCCAGGAGGATATGGACCTCTTCTTCATATCGCTTTCTCAATTACAAGAACCCATTCTATGCCACCAGTTCACGAGACACAAGGGGTTTCATGGTAGACTCTCTGATCAGTCAATGGACAGAGTTCTCTCTGCTGTATCTCTTCCCTCCTCTTCCTTTGCCGTATTGTCAAGGTGGAGGGCACTCTGCCAATCCTGATGGCTCCAGACTAGCCGCCCTAGGCGTGGTACTCCGACCTTATCCATGGGGTCCTATGTGGCTCCCCACGTTACCTCAGCTGCATTTAAGGCTGTGACTAGTGAAACCGAGGCTCTTAGATGTCAGCGTCTGTGTGACTCAGATGTTTAGATCATTCTTATGGCTCATAAGCCGAAACCTGACAAGTCTTAGCACTGTTCCTGGAGATACTACTTTGTTAGGAGTGAATAGAGGGTCTTCCATTCCATGGCTTTATGCATCTTTAGGATTCTCCTTTCTTTAACCAATGTTGATGTAGACCTCCACCTTGCCTCCTTGAAGGGATCGGTTTATGCTTTTGCCATAATTTTTCAGCATACGCTGGCTTCATTTCACCCTTCCTTCCAGGCATCAGGGGGAACCTTAACCTTGTCCTTTCTGCAGTCCGGGAGTCTCCTTTTGAGCCGCTTCACCTCATCTCTCCCAGGTTCCTTCTGTGGACGATTGCGCATAGAGGTTATGGCCTCCAGAAATGCTGAGTACCTGAGCTCGCTGCCCGTTCTTTCAGTGCTCCCTTTCTTGTTCAGCTTTGGATGAATGGATGATATTGGGCACACGACCACCATGTTCTGATGATGGTCTTTGCCACCCTACCTTTGCCCAGCTCCAGTCCATCCCGGGAGCATTCTTTCCATTGTCTGGGTCTGGAGAGATCTAATAGGGCCTATTTTCCAGTTACGGGAGCCTTCCAATATATCTATTCTCTCTTTTCATTATCCCTGTTCAGCCATGTGAGAACGTGTTAGCCTCCAAGACGACCATCAGATCAGCTGTGGTGGAAGACTAACTATCCAGGAGCCTCCCTTTCTGATCACTGCAACTTCCACAAGGGCGATGGGTCCTTCTGGGAGGTCAGTCCTCACGCCTCTGCCGATCAGATCTCTGCGGCTACCTCCTGGGCCTCTGTTCACCCCTTTTTACAAGCTCCACTTCTGCCGCTGCCATGTTGGGATGCATTTTGGGATGCATGGTACGTCGGGTCGCTGGCTGCTAAGTGGCCTGCATGGTCAGCTTGTCCCACCCGTTGGAACTGCTTTAGGACGTCCCACAGTCTCGTGTCCCCTCACTGATATTAACGAGAAAACTGGATATTTCTGCTTGGCCTAAAATCCCTTTCTGGCAAAATACATTGGGGACGCTGCACCCATCCTCTCCTGGTCCATGGGTCCGTTTAGGCTGCTGTTGGTCTGTGTGTTTTCCTTCCCCGGGTTCAGGTCATGATGGTCCCTGGTTGGTATATGTTCTTGAATTCTTACTGGTTCGGGTCACTGTCCTTCTCCTGGCATCAGTCCAGCTGTCTGAGGAGAGGCGAAAGCCCACTAGTGTCGGGCACGTACCCACGCTCCTGTGTCCCCAAATGGAAAGTACAATAATCCAATTTTCTCAAGAATTTGAGTTCTCAGCATTTGATCCACAAATAGCAGAAAGGGACAGAGACTGGAGTGTGCAAATCCTGAAATCTCCAGCAAAATGGCAGCCTCCATCTCTGCTCCGAGAAGCGGTGCCCAGTGACATTACAGATCCCAGTGGTGGTCTCCCAGAGCTGCCATCTGCCGCATTGTGCAGGTGTCGAAGCCTCCGGGTTTAGCCGAGCGGTGTCAGAGGCGACATTGCGTATTCCCAGGGATATAGATCTGCTTACAACAGTAACCCCAGTGGGATCCGTTCACCCCATTTACATGGCAGTGCTGCTGTTCCAGGGGATTTCTATCCAATAAACTTTGTTTTGAAGTTGTGTTTAGTCAGATATCAAGTAGCCATGATAGCGCCCGGGGGAGATGAGCGACACGCTGCTCTGGTGTCTTAGAAAGCACGCCATGTTATGTTGCATCACCTGACACAACAAACAGCTTCTCCCTTGTGGCGCCCATCACTCCAGAGAGCAGCGTCTGCTGGAATAGATGGTGCTGAAAACACGATTTCACCACACTGAGAACATCAGCTTTATACTGGGGTAGTGATGTCATCACAGATCGTACACAGTGCTGTGGCATGATGACCTCTTCCGGAGACTGCACTCTGAGCCTGAGCTGCTGTCATCACATAGGAGAGCATAGCATTAATTATGGGATGTAGACCTCAGATTAGAGTATTTATTCAATGTGCTTAAGTGATGTCACCATATCAGAGGCTGTAATCTGTGTCTGAGAGTGATGTCACCACATCAGAGGCTGTAATCTGTGTCCGGGAGTGATGTCACCACATCGGAGGCTGTAATCTGTGTCCGGGAGTGATGTCACCACATCAGAGGCTGTAATCTGTGTCCGGGAGTGATGTCACCACATCAGAGGCTGTAATCTATTGCCATATTGCAGGATAGGTAATTTCGGCGACACATGAGACTGTGAGGATCTGAGGTTGTGGGGTATAATGATCACCTAGGCAGGTTAACGATGCAACTATATTTTTATTCCATACATCCATGGTTGTACAACAAATTCAGGTAGATGGAAAAAATACAATGTCCTCAATGCACAAGTTCCTAATCTGAGATTTGTAGTTCCACTGGCCCTGTACCAGGCGATACCCACTGTCTCCCAACTTTTGATTGGTACACAGTGTCACGGATCCCTCTCCGGCTGTCACTGATTCGTCACAAGCACGCTCTCAGCATGTGACTTGATGTTGCGCCTGCAAGGGTTAATCTATCTCCCCACTCTCAGTCCAACATTCAACCTCTGTCCTATGCTATAATGGGAGCATAAATCACACACCGACCCAGGCCACACACCCGCTCATACACGCTGCCACCACTCACCGAATACACGGGCGATGAGTCACGGAAATATTACTACTACTGTCTGCCAATCATATGGCTCACACACCTTAGGCTATGGATTCTTTAGAGCATACAAGGTTCAACTTGTTAAAGTTTTACACTTTAATACAAAAAAGGTTCAGTGCTTACAGTAAAGAAAAAGGTATAAAAATATGATAATACAAAGACATACAACTTATGCAAAACAGTATAAAATAAGAGGAGAAAACTTACAGAAATCATCTAACTGGTAGTTTGCTTTCTGCTCCCTGAGGGGGGTGAATGGAGTTGGTGGAACACATCAGCTTCGGCTGCCCTCACATGTGAACACGTTTCTCTGTATGCAGCCCTAATTTATAGCTTTGGTCTGGAGGTCAGGTTTCTAGACTCGCCCCTCAGGTTAATATCATAATTCCTTGTTTTTTGATTGGACCACGGCCGCGCTACCAATGAATATATTATTTTTTCTTGAGATCCTTTGGGTAAGAGTTCTCACAGAGATACTATCAGGCTGTAATTGACATCGCTCTTTCAAGAGCTAGGAGGTGCCAAATGTTCCCTTTCTTCTTGGCTTCCAGCAGGACCCCTGGTGAGATTGGAGACAGAAGTCTACTTGTCTCAGAAAAATACATATTAACACATGGGTGCGACCTGCAGCTTTTCAAGACAGATGTTACATCATTGCCAGTGACACAATAAATCTATACATAGTCCACTGCACACTCCAACAACTGCCTGATTCAATCCCTGCGTCTTTTTCTCCCTCCCCTTAAACATTTTTCTTTAGCCCACAGTGTGTATGTATCGAGCCACGCCCACTCCACATAACCAGGCCCATTCCGTATAGCCACACTCACTCCACATAACCCTGCCCACTCCGCATAGCCACGCTCACTCCACATAGCCCTGCCCACTCTGCATAGCCACGCTCACTCCACATAGCCCTGCCCTCTCTGCATAGCCACACCCACTCCACATAGCCCTTCCCTCTCTGCATAGCCACACTCACTCCACATAGCCCTGCCCACTCCGCATAGCCACACCCAATCCACATAGCCACACCCACTCCACATAGCCCTTCTCTCTCAGCATAGCCACACTCACTCCTTATAGCCCTGCCCACTCTGCATAGCCACATCCACTTCACATAGCCCTTCCCACTCTGCATAGCCACACCCACTCCACATAGCCATGCTCAATCCACATAGCCACACCCACTTCACATGGCCACACCCAGTCTACACAGCCACACCCGCTCCACATAGCTCTGCCCACTCCACATAGCCACACCCGCTCCACATAGCCACGCTCAGTCTACATAGCCACACCCGCTCCACATAGCCACGCTCAGTCTACATAGCCACACCCACTTCACATAGCCACACCCACTCCACATAGCCACACCACATAGCCACGCTCACTCCACATAGCCACACCACATAGCCACGCTCACTCCACATAGCCACGCCCACTCTACATAACTACATCCACTCTACATAGCCACACCCACTTCACATAACCACACCCACTCCACAAAGCCACACTCACTCTACGTGGCCACACTCACTCTACGTGGCCACACCCACTCCACATGGCCACACCCACTCCACATGGCCACACCCACTCCACATGGCCACGCCCACGTCACGTGGCCACCCCCACTCCACATAGGTCTGCCCACTCCACATAGCCACACCCACTCCACATGGCCACGCCCAGTCTACACAGCCACCCCCACTTCACATAGCCACACCCACTCCACATAGGTCTGCCCACTCCACATAGCCATACCCACTCCACATAGCCACACCCACTTCTCATAACCACACCCACTCCACAGCCACGCCCATTCCACACAGCCATACCCATTTCACATAGCCACACCCATTCCATATAGCCACACCCACTCCACATAGCCACACCCGTTCCACATCACACCCGCTCCACATAGCCACGCCACACCCTGTCTACATAGCCACACCCGCTCCACATAGCCACGCCCTGTCTACATAGCCACACCCACTTAACATAGTCACACCCACTCCACATAGCCCTTCCCACTCTGCATAAGTACTTTCACTCCACATAGCCCCGCCCACTCACTCCACATAGCCACGCCCACTCAGCATAGCTCTGCCCACTCCAACTGGCCACGCCCACTCATAGCCACACTCAGTCCACATGGCCGTGCCCACACTGCTTAACCACGCCCACTCCACATAGTCACACTCGCTCAGCATGGCCACGCCCACCCCATATAACCACACCCTCTCCACATAGCCACACGCTCTCCATAGTGACATCAGAGTTATCAAAAGCTGAAGAAATATGAGATGAGAAATAAAAACGCAACACGTCAGAGAAATGTGATGGCGCTTTCTACAGCGAATGTGGTTAATAGTAATGATGGTGACTTTTATACATTCATGAAGCTGAAAGCTGACTAACATCACCTCTATAATCTGAGGAGAATGGCTCCTTAGCTACAGGGGAACTACAAGCCCCAGCAGTCACTCATATGATGCGCTCCACCCTCCTCTCATGTAAGAGAGCTCTCCTCCTCATCAACCACCTCTATTTCACGCCTAGAATTGATCCCGCAATGATTTCTGGGATTTGTAGTGTAACTGTCCCAGTCTAGCGTTTGTTACTACATTCTCTGGACTACAGTTCCCAGAATCCATTTGTGGCGCATGGGTTTCTGGGAACTGTAGTTCACGTCTGCTGTTATCTAATGCGCAGGAGGGATTGTTAAACTACGACTCCCAGAAGTCTTCCCATTGCAGACATTTTTAGTTTTTAGTCATTTTATCATAAAATCTGAAAGAAATGGAAAAATAATTCCCAGTGAAGTGAAATAGTAGAAAAGAAACAATTTTGCTGTTTTGTTTTTTTCCTCTTTATGACTTTCATTCTGTGGTAAAAATGACCTGGTGACACGATTCTCTGGGTCGGTACAATTATGGCGATAGCAAAGTTATATTTTTGTGGTAAAAAAAAGTCGCTCTATCTAATATCTATCTATTGTCTATCTATTGTCTATTTATCTATCTAATATCTATTATCTACCTATCTATCTATCTATTGTCTATCTATTATCTACCTATCTATTATCTATCTATTGTCTATCTATCTATCTATCTATCTATCTATCTATCTATCTATCTATCTAATTCAAAAAAGCAGGCAGCACTCCATATTCTTTTAGGTGATATGCAGGATTTATTCAAACCCACATGTCTGGGCAACATTTCGGCTCCAAATGAGCCTTTCTCAAGGCTTGAGAAAGGCTCATTTGGAGCCGAAACGTTGCCCACACATGTGGGTCTGAATAAATCCTGCATGTCACCTAAAAGAATATGGAGTGCTGCCTGCTTTCTTGAAGTGTCTGGACTAAGTACAACCAGTGGACAGGCTGGTTGTGATGGCTTTGCACCCGAAGATAAGTAAAGGATTTGTGCTGTTCCTGTTTTTTTTTTTTTTTACTACTATCTATCTATCTATCTATCTATCTATCTATCTATCTATCTATCTATCTATCTATCTATCTGTTATCTATCATTATTTATCTATCTATCTATATATATATATACATATATATATATATATATATATATATATATATATATATATATATATATATATATATATATATATATATATATATATAGCAAAGTGTATGTATGTGTGTATGTATCAAGCCACGCCCACTCTACAGCCCCACCCTCTCCGCATAGCCACACTCACTGCACACGCAAAGCCCCGTCCACACGGCCTACATTGTCAGCGCACACGGGCGGAGACACATTCACCTCAAAAGCCACCCTGCAAAACTCACTGGCTGTGATGTCCCAGCTGCTGCGAGCTACAATCAGGGCCACCGCCTTCAGAGTATCAGTGCGCGGCATGCACAGGTCACATCTATCTCCGTTGCGTCTAGAATGGAGTTGCTCCTGTGAGGCATGATGTTAAGGGAAAGGAAGGTGCCTCATGGATTACACAGCTGTGCTCATAACAGGAAGTTGCTGTGCAGATGTGAGGTGAAAAGAGGAGTGAGGTGAAAATGAGAGGAGTGAGGTGAAAATGAGAGGAGTGAGGTGAAAATGAGATGAGTAAATTGAAAATGAGAGGAGTGAGATGAAAAAGAGCAGTAAGGTGAAAAAGGAGTGAGGTGAAAATGAGAGGAGTGAGGTGGGGAAGAGAGGAGTGAGGTGGGGAAGAGAGGAGTGAGGTGGGGAAGAGAGGAGTGAGGTGGGGAAGAGAGGAGTGAGGTGGGGAAGAGAGGAGTGAGGTGGGGAAGAGAGGAGTGAGGTGAAAAAGAGGAGTGAGATGAAAAAGAGCAGTAAGGTGAAAAAGGAGTGAGGTGAAAATTATAGGAGTGAAGTGAAAATGAGAGGAGTGAGGTGGAGAAGAGAGGAGTGAGGTGGGGAAGAGAGGAGTGAGGTGGGGAAGAGAGGATTGAGGTGGGGAAGAGAGGATTGAGGTGGGGAAGAGAGGAGTGAGGTGAGAAAGAGGAGTGAGGTGAGAAAGAGGAGTGAGGTGAGAAAGAGGAGTGAGGTGAGAAAGAGGAGTGAGGTGAGAAAGAGAGGAGTGAGGGGAAGAGAGTGAGGTGAAAATCAGTGGAGTGAGGTGAAAATCAGTGGAGTGAGGTGAAAATGGAGTGAGGTGAAAATGGAGTGAGGGGAAAATGAGAGGAGTGAGGTGAAAATGGAAGTGCTGTGTATAAAGAAGGAGCGTGAGATGCAGGAGTTTTACAGGCAATGTTATACACCAAGGACAATTGCTTAATAGGCAATGCCATACATCAAGGACAATTGCTTAATAGACAATGCCATACACCAAAGACAACTGCTTAATAGGCAATGTTCATCTTTGCACTAGAAGGAAAAAACAAAAATGTTGTTTATCAAAAGGCTCTTGAATGAGTTGAAAATAAAATACTATCAATACTTGTGTAATCATTTAGTTAATTTGTGTTGTAAATCTGTAGTGTTTAATATATGATGTGAAATGTTTTTATGTGCAATATTATCATTACAATTTGTTATAACTAACCACAGATAGTTACTATACCCGGGCAATGCCGGCTTCTTCAGCTAGTATCTAATAAAACACAACAATATCGACCCAACCAGGCTCTGTGTTGGAAAACGTCTCTATCTCGTGGAGCTGTGGACTCCGCTCTATGTCCATTTGTCCTGTAGTCTTCAGTAAGTGGCCATCTCCTTACAGAGATCTTTGCTCCTCTGCTCTCTTTTTCCGCTAGGATTATGTTCATGAGTTGATTTGCATTACTGAACGAGAGAAGTTTGTGGTCCCCGTGCGAGCAATCGGAGCCCGTGCCATGTTGGATTTTCCAGACCAGATACGTTTCGAGGTCTGTCCGGTCAAGTGCAACACCCAGAAAACGCTCCTGGTGCGAAACATTGGCAATCGGGAGGCTCGATTCCAGCTCCTGACACAGAGGTAGGGAAGTAACACAAAGTGGTCGGACTGTACAGAGTTGCAGGAGCCCTGAGCGTCCATGTGTGTGGATGGAAATGATCGTCTTTCTGTTTCAGGCCTTTCCAGGTGGAGCCAGTGTCTGCAGTGCTGGACACAGGGATCTGTATGCAGGTCACCATGGAGTTCCAGCCTATGGAAGTTGGAGATCACAGACACCACATGGTCATCCATTATGACACAGGTGACTGATTCCAATGTACCTGACATATGTGGGACACGGCAAGGACACATGGTGTGACTCAGGAGATCGGGAGGACATGTGATGTGATATGGGAGATCGGGACCACATGTGAAGTGATATGGGACATACGAAGGACATGTGATATGTTAGATTGGGAGGACATGTGATGTGATATGGGAGATCGGGAGGACACGGGATGTGATATGGGACATACGAAGGACATGTGATGTGATATTTTAGATTGGGAGGACATGTGATGTGATATGTTAGATTGGGAGGACATGTGATATGGGAGATCGGGAGGACATGTGGTGTGATATGGGAGATCGGGAGGACATGTGATGTGATATGGGAGATCGGGAGGACACGGGATGTGATATGGGACATACGAAGGACATGTGATGTGATATTTTAGATTGGGAGGACATGTGATCTGATATGTTAGATTGGGAGGACGTGATGTGATATGTTAGATTGGGAGGACATGTGATGTGATATGTTAGATTGGGAGGACATGTGATGTGATATGTTAGATTGGGAGGACATGTGATATGGGAGATCGGGAGGACATGTGATATGGGAGATCGGGAGGACATGTGATATGGGAGATCGGGAGGACACGGGATATGGGAGATCGGGAGGACACGGGATGTGATATGGGACATACGAAGGACATGTGATGTGATATGTTAGATTGGGAGGACGTGATGTGATATGTTAGATTGGGAGGACATGTGATGTGATATGTTAGATTGGGAGGACATGTGATGTGATATGTTAGATTGGGAGGACATGTGATGTGATATGGGAGATCGGGAGGACACGTGGTGTGATAAGGGAGATCGGGAGGACATGTGATGTGATATGTTAGATTGGGAGGACGTGATGTGATATGTTAGATTGGGAGGACATGTGATGTGATATGTTAGATTGGGAGGACGTGATGTGATATGTTAGGTCGGGAGGACATGTGATGTGATATGTTAGATTGGGAGGACGTGATGTGATATGTTAGATCGGGAGGACATGTGATGTGATATGTTAGATTGGGAGGACGTGATGTGATATGTTAGATCGGGAGGACATGTGATGTGATATGTTAGATTGGGAGGACGTGATGTGATATGTTAGATTGGGAGGACATGTGATGTGATATGTTAGATTGGGAGGACGCGATGTGATATGTTAGATTGGGAGGACATGTGATGTGATATGTTAGATTGGGAGGACGTGATGTGATATGTTAGATTGGTTAGATGTGATATGTTAGATTGGTTAGATGTGATATGTTAGATTGGGAGGACATGTGATGTGATATGTTAGATTGGGAGGACATGTGATGTGATATGTTAGGTCGAGAGGACATGTGATGTGATATGGGAGATCGGGAGGACACGTGGTGTGATATGGGAGATCGGGAGGACATGTGATGTGATATTTTAGATTGGGAGGACGTGATGTGATATGTTAGATTGGGAGGACATGTGATGTGATATTTTAGATTGGGAGGACATGTGATGTGATATGTTAGATTGGGAGGACATGTGATGTGATATGTTAGATTGGGAGGACATGTGATATGGGAGATCGGGAGGACATGTGGTGTGATATGGGAGATCGGGAGGATACGTGATGTGATATGGGAGATCGGGAGGACACGGGATGTGATATGGGAGATCACGGGATGTGATATGGGAGATTGGGAGGACACGGGATGTGATATGGGAGATCGGGAGGACACGGGATGTAATATGGGAGATCGGGAGGACACGGGATGTGATATTGGAGATCGGGAGGACACGGGATGTGATATTGGAGATCGGGAGGACACGGGATGTGATATGGGAGATTGGGAGGACACGGGATGTGATATGGGAGATCAGGAGGTCATGTGATCATGTGATGGACACATGATAAGAGATACTAAGGACATATGTGATATGGGAGACTGGGAGGACACGTGATGGGAGATTAGAAGGACACGTGGTGTAAGACTAGAGATCGGGAGGACACGTGATATGGGAGACTGGGAGGACACATGTCGTGGTGTAAGACAATAAGCCAGGATGGTCTCACATTGTAGATTCTGATGGAATTGGTGACCTGTCTTGTTCTCCGTTTGACAACGACCTTTATCAGTGATCACATCAAGCTGTCGACTTGTTGGATAAGTGGAGAGTATCTGGTGACTGCGGCTGTGCCAAAGCTGAAAGTGAATGACACCCAGACTAGTGTAGTGTGCACGCACACATAGCCTGCCACATGTAGACCACTACACAGATCACCACACGTAGACCGGCACTCGTAAACCACTAGACACAGACCACCACACATAGAAGATCGCCTCATATAGACCGTCTCACATAGAGCAACAGACCACCATATGTAGATTGCCATGTGCAGGCCGCCAGATATAGCCACCACATATAGAAGACTACCACATGTAGACCAGCAGAAACAGACCACTACACGTAGACCGGCAGACACAGACCACCACATGTAGACGACCAGACACAGATCGCCACACGTAGACCACGACACACCGCCACACATTGATCACCAGACACACCCCGGCACATGTAGACCGACGGACGTAGACCACCAGACACAGACCGCCTTGCGTAGACTGCCACGTGTAGACTGCCAGACACAGACCATCACATAGAAGACCGCCATACGTTGCCCAGCAGACACAGACCGCCACATGCAGACTGCCATGCGTAGACCGCCACGCGTAGAAGACTGCCAGACACAGAACACCACACGTAGAAGACCGCCAGACACAGATCACCACACGTAGAAGGCCGCCAGACACAGACCGCCACGCGTAGAAGACCGCCACGCGTAGAAGACCGCCACGCGTAGAAGACCGCCACGTGTAGAAGACCGCCAGACACAGATCGCCACACATAGAAGGCCGCCTGACACAGACCACCATGCGTAGAAGACCGCCAGACACAGACCGCCACGCGTAGAAGACCGCCAGATACAGACAACCACGCGTAGAAGACCGCCAGACACGGACCGACACGCGTAGAAGACCGCCAGACACGGACCACCACACGTAGATGGCTGCCAGACACAGACCGCCACGCGTAGAAGACCGCCAGACACAGACCGCCACGCGTAGAAGACCGCCAGACACAGACTGCCACACGTAGAAGGCCCCCAGACACAGACCGCCACGCGCAGAAGACCGCCAGACACAGACCACCACACGTAGAAGGCCCCCAGACATAGACCGCCACACGTAGAAGACCACCAGACACAGATCACCACACATAAAAGGCCGCCAGACACAGTCCGCCACACGTAGGCCACCCGACACAGACCGCCACGCGTAGAAGACCGCCAGACACAGACCGCCACACGTAGAAGTCCACCACGCAAAGACCAGCAGGCACAGACAGCCACGTGCAGACCAGCAGGCACAGACCTCCACTCGTAGACACCTGTCGCCCCTTACTGGGCTTCGTTGTTCTCCCCCAGGTGAGGATCTGCATGTTGCCCTGTACGGAGCCGCTGCCGACATGAACATGCGACTAGACAAAAATTCACTAACCATTGAGAAGACCTTCCTGTCCTTGGCCAACCAGAGGACAGTCACCATCTGCAACCGCAGCGACGTCGTTGCGCACTTCCAGTGGAAAGAATTTGCTTCTCAGGAGGAAGAGGAGCGACAGAAGCAGAGGTAACGCTGCTCCAGCAGTATGGTTGCCGGCCAGTGCACACGTATACATGCGAGTACCGCTATCAGTAGGGTCACAATGCAGGTGCCGTCATCCTCCCCTTGGTCATCAGTAAAGACAGCGGTGTACACACTGCCGCCAGTTTTCCAGCTCTGGGGTGAGGAGATGCTGGAGCATGCAGTATTGTGTGTGCATAACGTGTCACACGTATTCACCCTTCGTGTGGCAGGGGTTAATCTCTGTGTGGGCTGTGATGCGGTCAGTGGCTTTGTCAATTTGCAGAACTACAAGTCCGCTTGTATTATATAAGATGACAACAAACCACCGAATACATGAACATCAAAGAAGTAAGGCGATGGCTGTGCGTCCTGCGAGCCTGTCCCCAGTAATGAGAAGTGGCAATCCTGCACTAATTGCTCCTGTGCCGATTAATATTTAACATCTGGATGTGGCGCACCTGCCAGAGCCGCGCTGCTGTCTGCGAAGTGCTGCCTCATTACTGGGGCATGTAATAAGCCCTACCAAGTACGCTACAACCTGCAAGGGTTACATCTGGGCCAACACTTGCCCCTCAGGGCCACAGCGGAGCGATGTCTCCATTTTCCTCAGTTTTTAATGACATTAACTAAAGATGAGCGATCTTGTGCTGAAGAAAGTACTTACCCCAACAGCAACGTCAGCTGCGTTGTCTTTGTCACACAGCCAAGACCCCCGGCGATTTCACACAGCCAGGAACGCGTCGTCATCACACAGCCAGAACCCCAGCATCCTACTGCAGCCAGGACCGCGTTGTCACACATAAAAGACTTCGGCATCTTCCTGCAGCCAGGACGGCAGCATCACACAGCCAGGACGGCGTCGTCACACAGCCAGGACCTCAGCGTCCTCTTGCAGCCAGGACCACGTCGTCACACATGAAGGACCCTGGCATCTTTCTGCAGCCAGGACCACAGCGTCGTCACACAACCAAGACCTTGTCGTCGTCACAGAGCCAGTACCACGGCGTCCTTCTGCAGTCAGGATCGCGTAGTCGTCACACAACCAGGACCTTGTCGTCATCACAGAGCCAGGACCCCGGCGTCCTCCTGCAGCCAGGACCCTGGCATCCTCCTGCAGCTAGGACCGTGGCGTTGTCACACAGCCAGGACCGCAGCATTGTCCTTGCAGCCATGACCACGGCATCCTGCAGCCAGAACCGCCTCGTTGCCACATGACAGACACTAAAGTCCTCCTGCAGTCAGGACTGTGTCGTCGTCACACAGCCAGGACCCTGGCGTCCTCCTGCAGCCAGGACCATGTTGTGTTGTTGTCACACAGCCAGGACCCCGGTGTACTCCTGCAGCCAGGACCTCGTTGTCATCACACAGCCAGGACCCCAGCGTCCTCCTGATACCGGAGCTCTGTATATACTGCGCTGTCTGGATCCCCTGATACCGGAGTCTGTATATACTGTGCTGTCTGGATCCCCTGATACCGGAGCTCTGTATATACTTGCTGTCTGGATCCCCTGATACCGGAGCTCTTGTTTCTCTGTCGCCCATGACGGCACCACGGAGAGAGGGGATCCGCCCACCAAGGACAGGAAACCTACAGATAAAAAGGCGGTACCACTCTCCCGCATCAGCTGGTTTCCTGTCCTTGATGGGAGACCTACAGACTTACCAGAAGAAGATCGTTGTGGGATTCTGGGGCCAATTAGTCCGACTCAGGCAGCGGGGGTCCCCCTGCCTCGGCTGGTGTGGTGACCCGAGGCGCCACCGCTGGGGCTAGTGGGCCTCTAGGGTGTGCGGGGGAGGTGACATGGAGTTCGCGATCACCTCCTCAGGTAAGATGCAGCAGCGGCAACATCCAGGTGGGTCCCTCTGTGGTTGCGGGAGAAGCAGCGAGGCTCTCCCTCTGTAAAGCGTCAGCCTGCACACTGCATAGCGGCCGGCGTGCAGGAACCCGCACATTAAGGAGGCTACAAAGAGACCGGGAGCTCCGGTGGGGCAGCGCCTCTTGGGCCACCCGCGCGTGCGCGGGATTTTGGAAAGCACGCGATAGCAACCCACTGCGCAGGCGCCGGCGGACAGCGCTTCTGCGCAGGCGCCGCTCCTGCGCAGGCGTCGGGGGTGTATGGGTGGCACTGGTGTAACTCGCACAGCTGCCCATCAGCCATTGCAGGCACTTCGGCGCAGGCGCCGAAGGGGTGCTTTTGCGCAGGCGCCAAGAAAGTAACTCCTGCGCAGGAGCACATTTGAATCAAGCGGCGGGAATCACCGCCGCATAAAAAGGGGCTGCTCCAGCTATCCGTGGGAAAGGAACCGCAGCACAAGCCGCGGTACAAACCTCAGTACGAGCGCAGCACCTGTTGCAGCACCAGTCGCAGCAGCAC